>NC_091314.1:40529782-40637282 GCF_038502225.1 Cherax quadricarinatus | reverse complement strand
TACCTTCACACAGGGTTTCAATGACTGGAAAAATTCCAAGCGTTTCGAGGAACATGAAAACAGCACCACTCACAGGAGCTGCATTTTAGCCAGTGTATTTCGTGCACAGAAAAAAGGCTTATTGGATTCTCGTTTGGAAAATCAAACTGAAAAAGAGCGCACTTATTGGAGAAAAGTTCTAGAAAGAGTTGTTGCTGTTGTAAAATTCTTAGCTCTAAGAGGACTTGCTTTCCGTGGAGAAAATGAGGTTTTTGGTTCGGAAAACAATGGCAATTTCCTAGGGATCATAGAACTGTTAGCACAATTCGATCCATTCTTAGCAAATCATGTGTCACGCCTTGGGAATGCAGGAAGAGGCACTGTATCTTACATGTCATCTACTATATGCAATGAATTTATTGAACTGATGACTAAGAAGGTCCTCAATAACATCATAGCAGCTGTGAAAACTGCAAAATACTTTGCAATAAGTGTAGATTCAACACCAGATATTTCACATACAGATCAATTGACATTCATTGTTCGCTTTGTCGACTCCAGTGGTAAGCCTGTAGAGTGCTTTATAAAATTCATTCCTCTTTCAGGCCATGATGGAGAAACAATGATGAATGTAGTACTGGATACTCTGCTTGAACATGATCTCTCTATTATGGATTGCCGTGGCCAGAGCTATGACAATGCAAGTAACATGTCGGGTAAATATAATGGATTGCAAGCCCATATCAAGCAAATCAACCCACTTGCTGAATATGTGCCCTGCTCAGCACATTCTCTTAATCTTGTTGGGTCATGTGCTGCGGAGTGTTGTGTCGCTGCAGTTTCATTTTTTGGACTTTTACAAGCACTCTTTAATTTTTTCTCTGCTTCAACGCATCGGTGGAGTATACTCAAGTCAACCATTCATGGAGATGTCATCAAATCATTATCAACAACAAGGTGGTCAGCGCAGCATGATGCAACACATGCTTTGAAAGACAGCTTTGCTGAAATACGTTCTGCTTTGATCCAAATAGCAGAGGATGAAGTCCAGACAGCAACTACAAGAAGCGAAGCAGCCAGCTTAGCATCAAAATTGGAAGATTTTGAATTGGCCTTACTCTGTGTGCTTTGGTACTGTATACTGGAACGGTTAAATGCCACGAACAAGACACTTCAGAAAATTGAAATTGAAATGGCTACTTGTGCTAACCTCTATGCAGGCTTAGTGGAATTTGTAAGCTCACTTCGCAATGATGAAGCTTTTGAAATATTTGAAGAGAAAGCTAAACTGCTGGTGAAAGACTACAGTTACCGGGCTGATCATCAGCGGTCAAGGAAGAGGAAACGCAATTTTGAAGAGCCAGACATTGAAATTGTGTTGCTACCAAGGCAGAAATGTAAGACAACTACATACTTTGTCATTCTGGATTCACTGATTACAGAATTGGTGAAAAGAAAAGAAATCTACCAGAATCTCAATGACAAGTTTGGATTTATGTACAAAATTACTTCCTCTCAGTTTTTACACAGGAGGATACCAGCGATATTCCAGTAATGATAAATTATGTAGAACAGGACGATAATAAACTGTGCCTACTATGCCAGATGCAGAATTGAGAGAAGCTGCATTAAAGTTGCAACAACACCTTTCAGCAGATGTTCAGGACACATTTGTTGAAGAAATAGTTCATTTTTCTGGGTATATGAATCAGATTAAAGTTCCGCCTGAAAAATGTGCGCCCTCAGCTGCTTTGAAACATTTAAGAAATGCAGGTATCTAAGAAACCTTCCCTAATGTTGACATAGTGTATCGCCTTTACCTAACACTTCCAGCTACTAACTGTGAAGGAGAACGTTCATTTTCCTGGAGTTTACCTGGAGAGAGTTCCGGGGGTCAACGCCCCCGCGGCCCGGTCTGTGACCAGGCCTCCTGGTGGATCAGAGCCTGATCAACCAGGCTGTTACTGCTGGCTGCACGCAAACCAACGTACGAGCCACAGCCCGGCTGGTCAGGAACCGACTTTAGGTGCTTGTCCAGTGCCAGCTTGAAGACTGCCAGGGGTCTGTTGGTAATCCCCCTTATGTATGCTGGGAGGCAGTTGAATAGTCTCGGGGCCCCTGACACTTATTGTATGGTCTCTTAACGTGCTAGTGACACCCCTGCTTTTCATTGGGGGGATGTTGCATCGTCTGCCAAGTCTTTTGCTTTCGTAGTGAGTGATTTTCGTGTGCAAGTTCGGTACTAGTCCCTCTAGGATTTTCCAGGTGTATATAATCATGTATCTCTCCCGCCTGCGTTCCAGGGAATACAGGTTTAGGAACCTCAAGCGCTCCCAGTAATTGAGGTGTTTTATCTCCGTTATGCCTGCCGTGAAGGTTCTCTGTACATTTTCTAGGTCAGGAATTTCACCTGCCTTGAAAGGTGCTGTTAGTGTGCAGCAATATTCCAGCCTAGATAGAACAAGTGACCTGAAGAGTGTCATCATGGGCTTGGCCTCCCTAGTTTTGAAGGTTCTCATTATCCATCCTGTCATTTTTCTAGCAGATGTGATTGATACAATGTTATGGTCCTTGAAGATGAGATCCTCCTACATGATCACTCCCAGGTCTTTGACGTTGGTGTTTTCGCTCTATTTTGTGGCCAGAATTTGTTTTGTACTCTGATGAAGATTTAATTTCCTCGTGTTTACCATATCTGAGTAATTGAAATTTCTCATCGTTGAACTTCATATTGAAAAGAGTGAAAAACCAGCTCTGTTCAACAATGAGCCAAGACAAATTGTGTAACCTAGCCTTGTTGACCATTGAGTCTGATCTAACAAGAAATATTGATTTTCAGAATATAATTGATGATTTTGCCAATATGAAATCCAGAAAAAAGTTTATTTAAGAAATGCCTGTGAATATAAACAATTCTTTACTTTCTTGAGTTTATATGATTTGATAGTCTTATGCATGATGCCATGATAACAATAATGGTCAGTGATTTATAAAGGGAATAATAGTGCTGTAGTGGTTATGCTGAATATAATAGGTGCATGATGTCACTACTTTAATAGCCTAATCTAGTAATACTATGCTGTCTTGAGTTTATTCTCTTTAAAATGCATGATTTAACAAGATAGTTATAATGGCTGTTGGTAAATGGTTTTGGTTGTCTTGATGTACTTTCCCTATTAAATTTAATCTAAATAGCCAGAATGTATTTAATTAGACCTTAAACAAGCTCACGCCGACCCCCCCACCCCCAAGCTGGAAGGGGTCGCTTCGTTTACCCGTAACTCAAAGGGACCCAGCCAATCTGAATAGCCTAGGGCCCGGAGACTTCTTTATCCGGCCCTGGCTACAGAAGGGTGGGTGCAGGAGGAAAGAAGAGTGGTTGGTGGAATGATGAAGTAAAGGGTGTGTTAGAAGAGAAAAAGGCAGCTTATGAGAGGTTTTTACAAAGCAGAAGTGTTATCAGAAGAGCAGAGTATATGGAGCATAAAAGAAAGGTGAAGAGAGTGATGAGAGAGTGCAAAAGGAGAGCAGATAATAAAATGGGAGAGGCACTGTCAAGAAATTTTGATGAAAATAAGAGAAACTTTTGGAGTGAGATAAACAAGTTAAGAAAGCCTAGGGAATGAATCGATTTGTCAGTTAAAAACAGAGTAGGGGAGTTAGTAGATGGGGAGCTGGAAGTATTGGATAGATGGCAGGAATATTTTGACGAACTTTTAACCCTTAAACTGTCCAAATGTAGATCTACGTTTACGTGCATAGTGCTCCAACCTTGATTTTCCCCATTTGAAAGCATGTAAAACAACGTAGATCTATGTTCGGAGCTCCTCACACATGGACGTAGATCTACGGTTGGACAGTTTAAGGGTTAAATGTCGATGAAGAAAGGGAGGCAGTAATTTCATGCACTGGCCAGGGAGGTATAACACCTTTTAGGAGTGAAGAGCAGGATGTAGGTGTGGGGAAGGTGTGTGAGGCATTAAGTAGAATGAGAGGGGGTAGAGCAGCTGAAACTGATAGGATCATGACAGAAATGTTAAAAGCAGAGGGGGGATATAGTGTTCGAATGGTTGGTATTTTTGTTTAATAAATGTATGAAGGAGGGGAAGGTACCTAGGGATTGGCAGAGAGCATGCATAGCTCCTTTATATAAAGGGAAGGGGGACAAAAGAGATTGTAAAAATTATAGGAGAATAAGTTTACTGAGTATACCAGGTAAAGTGTATGGTTGGGTTATTATTGAAAGAATTAGAGGTAAGACAGAGAGTAGGATTGCAGAGGAGCAAGGAGGCTTTAGAGTGGGTAGGGGATGTGTAGATCAAGTGTTTACATTGAAGCATATATATGAACAGTATTTATATAAAGTTAGGGAAGTTTTCATTGCATTTATAGATTTAGAAAAGCATATGATAGAGGGAATAGAGGAGCAATGTGGCAGATATTGCAAGTACATGTACAGGAGGGCCCCGCTTTACGGCGTTCCGCTTTACGGCGTTCCGCTAATACGGACATTTCAAATTATGACCAAAACTCACTATACGGCTCCCCCCACCTGACTTTCTAATACGGTCACCGTGCCCCACCCTGTTTGTTTACATTCTCCATGAGCTCAGTAAGCACTAAGTCTCTCCATTTTGTCTGGAAACTCCAAAATTTCAAATGTTTTTAAAAGTTATTTCATATTTTATATATACTCTGATAATTATACTTATGTATACCTGTACCTAAATAAACTTACATACATCAAGTCATTTAAATGTCGTATATTACGTTAATATACACATTTTCATTAATCCATCCATGATATTTTTTTCAAAATTATATAATAAACACGATGCATAACATATAAATAAGATAAATACACCCCACAGTAGAATAAATAAACATAAATGTGAGCTGTGTAGCAGACGACTTCCACAAGTGGTGATAATAACAATACTGAGTCTCATTAAATGTCGTATATTACGGTAATATACACATTTTCATTAATCCAGCCATGATATTTTTTTCAAAATTATATAATAAACACGATACATAACATATAAATAAGATAAATACACCCCACAGTAGAATAAATAAACATAAATGTGAGCTGTGTAGCAGACGACTTCCACAAGTGGTGATAATAACAATACTGAGTCTCATTAAATGTCGTATATTACGGTAATATACACATTTTCATTAATCCAGCCATGATATTTTTTTCAAAATTATATAATAAACACGATACATAACATATAAATAAGATAAATACACCCCACAGTAGAATAAATAAACATAAATGTGATCTGTGGTAGCAGACGACTTCCACAAGTGACGCCATAATAACAATAGTCACGGAGTCTCATTAAATGTCGTATATTACGGTAATATACACATTTTCATTAATCCATCCATGATATTTTTTTCAAAATTATATAATAAACACGATGCATAACATATAAATAAGATAAATACACCCCACAGTAGAATAAATAAACATAAATGTGATCTGTGGTAGCAGACGACTTCCACAAGTGGTGATAATAACAATAGTCACGGAGTCTCATTAAATGTCGTATATTACGGTAATATACACATTTTCATTAATCCAGCCATGATATTTTTTTCAAAATTATATAATAAACACGATACATAACATAAAAAGATGATAAATACACCCCACAATAGAATAAATAAACATAAATATAAGATGTGGGAGCCTGGTTTGTTTACTCTGTGCCTGGCCTGTCACCTCTCATGTACTCATTCTTTCTCTCTCTCATTTATTCGTTTTATCTCATTTACTTACTCCTGACCCTACATTAAGACTACAAATATTTTAAGGTAAGTAATGAGTGAACTGTATATACATTTTATCGCTCTGGGATGCTTAAATATCATAGAATAGTATGTGTGGGTGGGGTGGCCTGGTGAAATAGCCTGCCTATTACAATACATACCACACTTGATTTCTTACAATAAATACTACTTGTCTCACCCTAGATTAAGACTATAAATATTTTAAGGTAAGTAATGAGTGCACTATGTGTGTATTGTACCTTTTTATTGTTTTTTGATGCCTGGTTCTATTGCTAACTTAATATATGTTAGTGTAAACTTGTTATCTAGTGTTTGTATGCATTTATAAGTGGAAAAAAAGGGTGTTCCACTTTACGGCGATTTCCGCTTTACGGCGGTAGCCTGGAACCTAACCCGCCGTATAAGTGGGGCCTTCCTGTATATGGAATAGGTAATAATTTACTAAATGCTGTAAAGAGTTTTTATGAGGATAGTGAGGCTCAGGTTAGGGTGTGTAGAAGAGAGGGAGATGACTTCCCAGTAAAAGTAGGTCTTAGACAGGGATGTGTAATGTCACCATGGTTGTTTAATGTTTATAGATGGGGTTGTAAAAGAAGTAAATGCTAAGGTGTTGGGGAGAGGGGTGGGATTAAATTATGGGGAATCAAATACAAAATTGTAGTTGACACAGTTAATTTTTGCTGATGATACTGTGCTTATGGGAGATTCTACAGAAATGTTGCAAAGGTTAGTGGACAAGTTTGGGAGGGTGTGTAAATGTAGAAAGTTGAAAGTGAACATAGATAAGAGTAAGGTGATGAGGGTATCAAATGATTTAGATAAAGAAAAATTGGATATCACATTGGAGAGAGGGAGTATGGAAGAAGTGAATGTTTTCAGATACAGTGGAACCTCCACTTACGAGTTTAATCTGTTCCGTGACCTTGCTTGCATCTGGATTTGCTCTTTTGCAGAGTTAATTTTCCTAATTTAAATTAACTCAAATGGAATTAATCCATTACTGTGGAATTCCAAAATAATTCAGTAATTTCTCTAATATCAACTCTACGGCTTATTTATCTGTCACAATTCATCTAATATGGCATAATAAACAATATAAATAACATAAAACCTGATACAGTGGACCCCCGGTTAACGAACTTTTTTCATTCCAGTAGTATGTTCAGGTGCCAGTACTGACCGAATTTTTTCCCATAAGGAATATTGTGAAGTAGATTAGTCCATTTCAGACCCCCAAACATACACGTACAAACGCACTTACATAAATACACTTACATAATTGGTCGCATTTGGAGGTGATCGTTAAGCGGGGGTCCACTGTATATACTCTAGAATGAATAAAATATGTCATGTGACAGGTGGAGGCAGCCACAACCGATCCCACATTGTTGTGGTAAACACTGCCATCTAGTGACAACCTTTTGAAGCCGTCTTTTATTACAATTATTATTACCTAGTATATTATTATTATACAGTGGACCCCCGGATTAAGACGTCATCGCAGTAAGTAATAATCGAAATAAGTAACAGTTTTGCGTCAAAATATTGGCTCGGTGAACGACACTGAACTCGGTATAAGTCATTCGTCCTGTACGTGTCTGCGGGGCCTGAGCAGCCAATGTACTCCATGTACAGCCAGTGTGCCATTGTTTACCAGCCAGTGAGGATGATCCCACACATTCATGTGATACATTTTCTATTATTCCATTGTTTTCAGTGCTTGTAACTGCTAAATAGCCACCAGGGGTCCAAAGAAAGCTTCTAGTGCCAGCCCTTTGGAAAAGAGGGTGAGAAACACTATAGAATTCAAGAAAGAGATCATCGCATAATATGCAAGTGGAGTGCGTATCTCCGAGCTGGCCAGATTGTATAACAAACCCCATACAAGCATTGCTACTATCTTGGCCAAGAAAATGGCACTCAAGGAAGCTGTTGTTGCAAAAGGTGCAAATATGCAAAGTAACATTTATGAAGGGATTCAGGGAAACCGGCAGGCCGGACTTGAGTCCTGGAGATGGGAAGTACAGTGCCTGCACTCTGAAGGAGGGGTGTTAATGTTGCAGTTTAAAAACTGTAGTGTAAAGCACCCTTCTGGCAAGACAGTGATGGAGTGAATGATGGTGAAAGTTTTTCTTTTTCGGGCCACCCTGCCTTGGTGGGAATCGGCCGGTGTGATAATAAATAATAATGCTTACAAAACAGAGATCACAAATAATCGAAGATGTGGAGACTTTGTTGTTGGTGTGGATCAATGAGAAACAATTATCAGGAGATAGTGTTATGCAGTCAACTATATGTGAAAAGGCAAGGCAGCTGCATGATGATCTCAAGAAAATGCCTGGAACTAGTGCTCATACTGGTGAATTTAAGGCCAGCAAAGGCTGGTCTGAGAGATTTAAGAATCGTAGTGGCATACACAGTGTGATAAGGCATGGTGAAGCTGCCAGTTCTGACAAAAAAGCGGCTGAAAAATATGTTCAGGACTTTAAGGGGTACATAGAGGCTGAAAAATTAAAACCCCAACAAGTGCTCAATTGTGATGAAGCAGGCCTGTTTTGGAAGAAAATACCAAACAGGACCAACATTACTCAGGAGGAAAAGGCACTCCCAAGACACAAGCCTATGAAAGACATGCTGACTCTCATGTTTTGTAGTAATGCTAGTGGGGATTTGAAAGTGAAGCCTTTACTGGTGTATCACTCTGAAAATCCCAGTGTTTTCAAGAAAAACAGTGTCGTCAAGCCTAAATTGTGTGTGATGAGGAGGGCAAACAATAAGGCATGGGTCACAAGGGACATTTTCCTTGATTGGTTCCATGAGGTTTTTGGCCCCAGCGTGAAAAAGTACCTCCTAGAAAATAAATTGGAACTCGAGTGCCTCCTGGTAATGGACAATGCTCATGCTCATCCTCCAGACTTGGAAGAGTGAATGATGCATGAGTTTCATTTTATCAAAGTGAAGTTTTTGCTTCCTCATACCACTCCTCTTCACCAGCCCATGGACCAGCAGGTCATTTCAAATTTCAAAAAAACTGTACAGTGTTTCAAAAGTGCTTTGAAGTGACCTCAGCCACTGAATTGACCCTAACAGAGTCCAGAAAGATCACTACAGTATCCTCAGTTGCATAAACCTTATAGGTAAGGCTTGGGAGGGAGTGACTTGCAGGACTTTGAACTCTGCTTGGGGAAAATTGTGGCCAAAATGTGTACAAGAGAGGGATTTTGAAGGGTTTGGGGCTGACCCTGAGGACCCTATGCCAGTTGTGGAATCTATTGTGGCATTGGGAAATTCCATGGGGTTGGATGTGGGTTTGGAGGATGCGGAAGAATTGGTGGAGGACCATGATGAAGAGCTAAGCACTACAGAGACGCAAGATCTTCATGTGCAACATCAACAGACCACAGCTCAGGAACTCGCTTCAGAAGAGGAGGAAGAGAGATGGAGGAAGTTGCCTTCTTCAAAGATTAAGGGCACAGTTGTTGCAGGCCATGTTGGCAACATGTATAATGACAATGTTGTGTCCCATTTTAGTGAAATCTTAGACATGCCAGAAACAGAGCTCTCTACACAGATATTTTGTATGACAGGGGCCCAGTGACTCTCAACCTGGTCCTAGTGGCATTAAAAAACAAAGAAGGGAAGTAACCCCAGAAAAGGACTTGGTACCTGAAGTCTTTATGGAAGGGGATTCCCTTTACTAACAATAGTACACCTCCATCCTCTCCTCTCCTCCCCTCTCATCAATCATCAATAAGTCTTCAATAAAGGTGTCATTTTAGTGTTTTACTCAGCATGTCTCATTGTTTTCTGTGTAGGGAAATGTATATTTCATGTAAAAAAATTATTTTGTTTAATACTTTTGGGTATCTGGAATGGATTAATTGGATTTTCATTATTTCTTATGGGGAAAATTAATTCAGAATAAGCCAGATTCGGGTTAAGTCATTCTCTCTGGAACAGATTAATTTCGTAATCCGGGGGGTCCACTGTACATGTATTATTATTATACATATTATATTATTAATATTATTATTATTATTACAGAATAAATAATTTGTAATTTTTATTCACACAAAAAATAGAAGATTTACTGTTATGCAGACTACTGCATTATTGTAATAATTGTGTAAATAATGTCAACCCATTCATGACTGCATATTGGAATGGGCAGTGACATTTGTTTACTCCTGAACATCGCCAAAGAATCAAACATTTCTTCTACTTTGAGCTCGATTTTAAGGTACTTTTCTTCATGGAACCAATCAAAATCCTATCTATTTCTGTAATATATCCTCCATTCTATCAAATAAGACCAAAAAAAGTGAATACAACCATAAAAAAACCATACGAAAATACCGCTAAGGGGCAGCTAATGACTGAGAAGTGAACTCCATTATTTATGGTCCAATTTCTTTAATTTTTGGTGTACGTTTAGAAGCATCTTTCCAACATACATTCCCCAAATTTCAATTAGATAGTCCAACAAGCAAATGAGATCCAAATCCCTAGAACAAGAGTAAGAGCCCCTCACCAGCATCAAGGAACCTCCCTTAAGGCCAGCTCGCTTATGGAAATTTCGCTCGCGCATGGAAGCAAAAAATCAACGGAGCAACTGCTCGTATTTGGAAAAACTCACACATGGATGCACTCACAAGTGGAGGTTCCACTGTATTTGCGAGTTGACTTGACAGTGGATGGGTTTATGAAGGATGAGGTTAACCATAGAAATGATGAAGGAAGAAAGGTGAGTGGTGCGTTGAGGTATCTGTGGAAACAAAAAACGTTATCCATGGAGGCAAAGAAGGGAATGTATGAAAGTATAGTGGTACCAACACTCTTATATGGGTGTGAAGCTTGGGTTGTAAATGCTGCAGCGAGGAGGCAGCTGGAGGCAGTGGAGAAGTCCTGTTTAAGGGCAATGTTTGGTGTAAATATTACGCAGAGAACTCAGAGTGTGGAAATTAGGAGGAGGTGTGGAGTTACTAAAAGTATTAGTCAGAGGGCTGAAGAGGGGTCGGTGAGGTGGTTTGGCTGTTTAGAGAGAATGGATAAAAGTAGAATGACTTCGAAGGCGGGGTAGGGGTCGTCCTTGAAAAGGTTGGAAGGAGGGGGTAAAGGAGGTTTTGTGGGCAAGGGGCCTGGACTTCCAGCAAGCATGTGTGAGAGTGTTAGATAGGAGTGAATGGAGATGAATGGTTTTTGGGACTTGACAAGCTGTTTGGAGTGTGAGCAGGGTAATATTTAGTGAAGTGATTCATGGAAACCGGTTATTTTTATATTGCTGGACTTGAGCACTGGAAATGGGAAGTACAATGCCTGCACTTTAAAGGAGGGGTTTGGGATATTGGCAGTTTGGAGGGGTATGTTATATATCTTTATATATGCTTCTAAACTGTTGTATCTGGGTGCCTCTGCAAAGACAGTGATTATGTGTGAGTGAGGTGAAAGTGTTGAATGATGATGAAAGTATTTTCTTTTGAGATTTTCTTTCTTTTTGGGTCACTCTGCCTTGGTGGGAGATGGCCAACTTGTTGAAAAAAAAAAAATATTGCACCTCAAAACTATCATAGTTCTATGGTAATTTACTCCATGTTACCTGAACACACCCAACCTGCACTTGGATACTTTTTGTTTTATCCCTTTGGGGGTCCATGCTGTAGTTCTTTGGCATGAGCTTAGCTCACTCAGTAAACCCTTTCAGGGTCGACAGGCCCTATCAGAGACTTGTTCTCAAGGTCGCCCAAATTTAAAGAAAGAAAGAAAGAAAGAAAGAAAAAAAAAAAAAAATCTTATGAAAAGATAGAGAATCTTTTCCCAGTCATAATGACACCAAAAGTGTGAAATTTGATGGAAAACTTACGGAATTATGCACTTGCGAAATTAGCAGTCTTGACAATGTTTACGCACAGGCGATTTTGCCTACTTTGAGCCCTATTTTCGGCCAATTCCAGTGTACTAGTCGACAAAAATCATAACTATTTCGCTAGAACTCCATTTTTTCTATCGAATGAGTACAAGAAACCACCCATTTACCGATTTCAACTATCCAATACAGTGGTCAGAATTTAGCAATTTTGCCAATTTCACACAAATTTCAAAAGATGCCAATTTCCGAATAGGGCCCAGAATAAACAAGAAAGACATTCCTGGCACTAAAATAACATTTCCTCTGTTCATTAGTCACGTCCCCATGCCTCTCTTACATTCTTTTGCTTTCCACTTTGAATTTTTATTCACACAAAAAAATAGAAGATTTACTGTTATGCAGGCTACTGCATTAGTGTAGATATGGTATAAATAATATCAGCGCACTTGTGAAAGAATATTAGACTCACCAGTTGACGTGTATTGGACACTTAGCATGATTTGTTTACTTTTGAACTTTGGTAAAAATTTAACATTTCTGCTACTTTGAGCTCAATTTCAAAGTACTTTTCATCTCAATTTCTGTAATATGTCTTCCATTCTAAAAAATGAGACCAGGAAAACTAGAATACAACAATAAATACCATACAAAAATACAGTGCAAAGTCGCTGTTTTAATCCAAAAACACGGTCAAAGTTTTTTTTTTGTCATTACGCACTGTGTGCTGCAGGATTTTTTTTATACCGCGCACACTGACCACATAGACCCATTCTTTCATATGTAATCCTACCAGCTCTCTCTCATTAGATTTGAGGGCGCTAGAATTTAGGCGTACTAGTACGTCAAAAACCCTGGTGCGTAAGCTGTACTAGTACGGCCGAGGCCGAAACCCTGAAAGGGTTAAGCTGTGAGTGGTAAATTTTGACCTAGATATGAGAAAATGGGTCTGTGTGGTGAGTGTGCACCATATAAAAAAAAATCTTGCTCCACACGGTGCATAATGGGAAAAACAAAACTGTGACCATGTGAATGTTTTAACCCTTTCAGGGTCCAAGGCCCAAATCTGGAGTCACGCACCAGTGTCCAAGAATTTTTAAAAAAAAATTTTTTTTTATTTTTTCTTATGAAATCGTAGAGAATCTTTTTGTGAAGGTAATAAAACAAAAAGTACGAAATTTGGTGGAAAATTGACGAAATTATGCTCTTGCGAATTTTGATGTGTCAGCGATATTTACGAATCGGCGATTTTGCCGACTTTGACTCCCATTTTAGATCAATTACATTATTCCAATCAACCAAATTCTTAGCTATTTCACTAGTATTACTTCTATTCTATCGATTGAGCACAAGAAATCGCCAAGTCAAGTGTTTCAACTACAAAATAAAGTGATCGGAAATTGTTAATTTGGCCAATTTAACACAAAGTTCAAAATATTCCAATTTCAAAATAGGGTCCAGAATGAACAATGTAGGCATTCCTGGCACTAAACTAACATTTCCTCTGTTCATTAGTTATGTTTTGAGGCTTTACAAATAAATTCCATTTTGATTTTTTATTCACATAATGAATTTTTATTCACACCAAAAAATAGAAGATTTACTGTTATGCAATACTGTAATAATTGTATAAATATCATCACCATATTTGTGAATGTATATTAGACCCACCAGCTGACGTGTATTAGACGTGTGAGGTCGTTTGTTTACTCTTGAATATCGGCAAAAATTTAACATTTCTGCTACTTTGAGCTCAGTTTCAAGCCATTTCCAGTGCTAAAACCAATCAAAATCATCTCTATTTCTGTAATATGTCTTCCTTTCTATCAAATGAGACCAAGAAATCGCAAATACAACTATAAAAAACATACGAAAAAACACTGCTAAGTTGCTGTTTTAATCGAAAAATCATGATTTCATTTTTTTTCTCTCATTATACACAGTGTGCTGCAGGATCTGTTTTATGTGGTGCACACATACCACATAGATGTATTCTCTCATATCTAGGCCCAAATGTACCACTCACAGTTTATCAGAGTGAGCTGAGTTCATGGCGTAGATCTACGGTTTGGACCCTGAACGTAAAGCCGTAGATCTACGGGACGGACCCTGAAAGGGTTAAAATAGTGACTTTGCAGTGTATTTTTATATGGTTTTTATGGCTTTATTCTCAGCTTCTAGGTATCATTCCATAGAATGGAAGACATCTTACAGAAATAGAGACAATTTTGACTGGTTTCAGGACTGAAAGCAGCTTGAAATTGAGCTCAAAGTAGCAAAAATATGTATTCAATTTTTGTCAATATTTCAGAGGGCATTAATCACGTCACACGTTTAATACATCTCCAACTAGCTGGTTTAATGTGTTCACGAATGCATTGATGTTATTTATACAATTGTTACAATGATGCAGTAGCCTGCATAAAGAAATTCATCTATTTTTTGTGTGAATAAAAATTCAAAATGGAAAGCAAGTGCAATATAAGAGGCCTGGGGACATGACTAATTAACAGAGTATATGTTGTTTTAATGCTTATTGTAATCTCTAGAGGAATTGGCATCCAACAGCAGAGTAAGCCTATCTTTCATAGGCTTATGCCAAGTCACAGTGGATAGGAGGGTAGGCAGGACAGGACAGAGGAGGCAAGGCAGGCCAGGGAAGGACAGGCAAGCCACAAAGGGCAGGAAGGCCAAAGCTGGCAGGGTAGAATAGGGTAGGGCAGGTATAGCAGGCCAGGGCAGGGTAGGTATGGCAGGCTGGGGCATGGAGAGCAAGGTATAGCAGGTTGGGCAGAACAAGCCAGAGCAGGAAGGGCAGGACACACCAGAGCAGGCAGGGCAGGACATGCCAGAGCAAGACAGGCCAGAGCAGTAAGGCAGGACACACCAGAGCAGGCAGGGCAAGACATGCCAGAGCAAGACAGGCCAGAGCAGCATGACAGGCCTGAGCAGGCAGGGCAAGACAGGCCAGAACAGGCAAGGCAGGACAGGCAGGCAGGCAGGACAGGGCTGGGCAGGCAGGGCAGGACAGGGCTGGGCAGGCAGGGCAGGACAGGGCTGGGCAGGCAGGGCAGGACAGGGCTGGGCAGGCAGGGCAGGACAGGGCTGGGCAGGCAGGGCAGGACAGGGCTGGGCAGGCAAGGCAGGACAGGGCTGGGCAGGCTGGGCAGGCTGGCAATCAGAGATTGGTAAAGAATTGTAGACTTAATATTTACATTCTTTTTATTGCAGTCTCCTGCCACCTATGTCTGGTACACACACAGTCTCCTGCCACCTATGTCTGGTACACACACAGTCTCCTGCCACCCATGTCTGGTACACACACAGTCTCCTGCCACCTATGTCTGGTACACACACAGTCTCCTGCCACCTATGTCTGGTACACACACAGTCTCCTGCCACCTATGTCTGGTACACACACAGTCTCCTGCCACCTATGTCTGGTACACACACAGTCTCCTGCCACCCATGTCTGGTACACACACAGTCTCCTGCCACCTATGTCTGGTACACACACAGTCTCCTGCCACCAATGTCTGGTACACACACAGTCTCCTGCCACCTATGTCTGGTACACACACAGTCTCCTGCCACCTATGTCTGGTACACACACAGTCTCCTGCCACCTATGTCTGGTACACACAGTCTTCCGTTGCCCATGTCTGGTTACACACACACAGTCTCCCTTCCTCCTCTGTTTGCCTTCCTCTCTTCCACCCTCCCTCACTTCCATCTACCACACTTATCCCCTCCCTCCCACTCACCTTCAACACATCCTCCACCATCACTCCATTTAAGACCTTTTTATCACCCTGTCTTGTCTCTAGGCATGTATCATATCTCAAATTTTTCAGTGCAACTCAAAACTAAATTCCATCATAACTCAAGGTACTGCTGTATTGTTTTAACTTTGTTAGTTTGTTATTTTACCGACATGTTTGACACAGTCCATGCGGTACCAGACAGGAATGACAATCCTATTGAACTTATTATTATTCTGCAAAAGCAGAAGGCATCTTATGCTACAATATTCTCCTCAAACTAAAGCACTATAATCAGGAGGTGTTACATGCACCTAATTACAAGTCTACCTCAGTAGTAAGACACCACCAAAGAACCATTACTGACACTACATCAACTACACTACTGGTTCACATGACAACCTTTAATGTGACATCTTGTGCCTACATTTCCTCCTCTACATCAAAGACCTTCCTAATGCCACCCGTCATCTGAAATTCTTACTCTTGGTTGATGACATCACCTGTGTCTCATTAAGCCTCTGACACTGATATTAACCTTCACTATCCAGACCCATCATCTGAGAATTGCTTTCACTGTCCAAGAATTAAAAAAAAAATTCTTATGAAATAATAAAAGACTCTTATTCCAAAAGTAATGAAATCAAAAGTAAAAAAATTGATGAAATTACACTTTCCTAAATTTTGTTGTGTCGGTGATATTTATGCATAGGCAACTTTGCCCATGTTGAGTCTTATTTTAGGCCAATTACATTGTTCTAGTCGACCAAATTCTTAGCTATTTCACAAGAATGTCTTACATTTTATCGACTGAGCACAAGAAATAACCCAATCAACTATTTCAACTACCCAATAAAGTGATCAGAAATTGGCAGTTTGATCAATTTCACACAAATTTCAACATTGGGTCTAGAATAAACAGTGCAGGCATTCCTGGCACTAAACATTCCTCTGCTCATTAGTTACATTCACAGGCTTTACACATAAATTCTAGTTTGATTTTTTATTCACACAAAAAAAAAAAATAAAAGATTGATTGTTATGCAATATAATAATAATTGTATAAATAATATCAACACATTCGTGAATGCACATTAGACCCACAAGCTGGACATGCATTGGACGAGTGAAGTGATCTGTTTACTCTCAAATATCAGCAAAAATTGAACATTTCTGCTATTTTGAGCTCAATTTCAAGCTAGTTTCAGTCCTGAAACCAATCAAAGTCATTTTTATTTCTGTAAAATATCCTCCATTCTATCAATGAGACAAAGAAACTGAGAATGCAACCATAAAAACCATATGAAAACACACCACAAAGTCACTGTTTCAAACCAAAAACACAGTAGCAGTTTTTTTTCTCTATGCACTGCGTGCTGAAGGATTTTTTTATATGGTGCACATTTACCACATAGACCAATTCTCTCATATCTAGGTCCAAATTTACCATTCAAAGCTTATCTGAGTGAGCTGAGCTCATGGCGTAGTACTACAGCACAGACAGTGACCTCAAACCTGTAGTACTACAGCACAGACAGTGACCTCAAACCCGTAGTACTACAGCACAGACAGTGAAGTGGTTAAATACCCTAGTTAAGATGCATAAGAAATATGAATGTATGAAGTATGTAACAGCATAAAGCTGTAAAACAAATGCACAATGGCAGTATATCTCAGTATCTGTTCTGCCTTGTGGTTTTGTTTTGCACCCTAGTTAATGAGAACTAAAGGAAAATGTCCTATTTTGGGAATAAACCATCCTCAATTAGATTTTAAAATTAGTAATACCAATACGGAAAAAAAAGATGAGGGAGCAATTCTTACGCTTAAACTGTTGACAACAAATTAACCCTTTCAGGGTCCAGAGGCCAAATCTCCAAGGGTGCGCCAGGGTCCAAGAATTTAAAAAAAAAAAAAAAAAAAAAAAAAAAAAAGTTTTCTTATAGAATTAAAGATAATAATTTTCTGTATGTAATAAAACCCCCCAAAAAATTTTTTGATCAGTGATTACCAAGATATAGAGGCGTGAAGTTGACCCTCAATGACCAGGTGGTGGCAACATCGGCAACTTCCATAAAGTCGCATTACTTTATTTTAGGTTTTTGTTACTTTTTTTCTTTTCTAATATTTTTTTTTCAGTAACTTTTGTGGCGTGAGACCAATATAATGTATATTGTATAAGTGTACACTCATTGTATTCAACACAATAACTGCACTAATTTGTTTATCATTATATTGCTTACAAAACTTGTTTACAAGTTTATTGTAAACAAAATGATGAAAATATTAGTGCGGTTATTGTGTTGAATACAACGGTACCATATAGTACTAAAGGGTGCAATGGTGCCATAGGGTGCAATGGTGCCATAGGGTGCAATGGTGCCATAGGGTGCAATGGTGCCATAGGGTGCAATGGTGCCATAGGGTGCAATGGTGCCAAGGGTGCAATGGTGCCATAGTGTGCAATGGTGCCATATGGTACAATGGTACCATATGGTACAATGGCAGCATATACAATGGTACCATATGACATAATGGTACCATATGGTGCAATGGTATGTTATGGTACAATGATACCATATATATATGGTTTATTGTACCATATGGTACTGTTGTATTCATCACAAAAAACATTAATATTTTCATCATTATTTCATTTACAATAATTATTTACAACAAAAAATATGCAAAAATGTTGTATATTAGTAATGTTCTATTATATATTTACAAATGTACAGCCACTCAACATATTCCTTGAGGTGGATGATGCCACTCGCTCAGTCTTGGCTGGTGCCTTGTGACACCAACACCTACTGACTATATGGTACACGGTATCATATGTTACAAGGTGCCATATGGTACGTTGTACTATATGGTGTTGGGTACCATACAGTATAGGATACTATATAGTGCAGGGTACCATATGGTGCAGGGTACCATATGGTGCAGGGTACCATATGGTGCAGGGTACCATATGGTGCAGGGTACCATATGGTACAGGGTACCACATGGTACAGGGTACCATATGGTACAGGACACCATATGGTACAGATACAATGATCCCTATGGAAATAAGTCACCCTGACTTTTCTGGGTTATCCGATGATTTTATACATATGCTGCTATGTATGATAAGTAAGTAAGTAAGTAAGTAAGTAAGTTTATTCAGGTATACACAAATACAGTTACATAGAATTATCATACATAGCAGCATATGTGTAGAGAACCTAGGATAACCCAAAAAAGTCAGACAGAGTGACTTATTTCTATGTAACGGTATTTGTGTACACCTGAATAAACTTACTCAAGTGCATGTGGCAACGTAAGTAAGTTCATTTAGGTATACACAAATAAAGTTACATAGATTATCATACATAGCAGCATATGTTTGGAGACCTAAGATAACCCAAAAAAGTCAGACAGAATTATTTCCATTAGGGTCCTTGTACCCTGTACCATATGGTACAATGTGCCATTTCACGGTCTGTGCTGTAGATCTGCGGTTTTGAGTTGAGGGTCCAAACTGTAGATCTACGCCATGAGCTCAGCTCACTCTGATAAGCTGTGAGTGGAAAATTTGGGCCTAGATATGAGAGAATACATGTGTGTGGTATGTGTGCACCACATATAACAAATCCTGCAGCACACAGTGCATAATGAGAGAAAAAAACTGAGACTGAAATTTTCATTTAAAACAGCGACTTTGCAGTGTTTTTCGTAGTTTTTTTTATAGTTGTATTTGCGATTTCTTGATCTCATTTGATAGAATGAAAGATACATTACAGAAATAGAGATGATTTTGATTGGTTTTAGTAATGGAAATGGCTTGAAACTGAGCTCAAAGTAGAGCAAATGTTAAATTTTTGCCGATGTTCAAGAGTAAGCAAATGACCTCGCACGTCACACCTTACACCTTAAACCAAGACAGCAGTGCCTAAGTGTACATAACAAAGCAAACAGATTACTGGGATTTATATCTAGAAGTGTAAGCAACAGAAGTCCAGCAGTTATTTTATAACTTTACACATCATTAGGAAGGCCTCGCCTAGATTCGCAGCTCAGTTCTGGTCTTCATATTACAGAATGGATATAAATTCGCAAGAAAATATCCAGCGTAGAATGACCAAATTAATACATAGCATTAGAAATCTTCCATACAAAGAACGATTGAAGATTCTTAAACTTGTAAGACGAAGAATGAGGGGAAACATGATCGAAGTGTATAAGTGGAAGATGGGTATTAACAAAGGGGATATAAATAAGGTTTTGAGGATATCACTTCAAGAAAGAACCCACAATAATGGATTCAAGTTGGATAAGCTTAGATTTTGAAAGGATATAGGAAAGTATTGGTTTGGAAATAGGGTATTTGACGAGTGGAACAGTCTGCCTTGTGGGGTTATTGAAGCTAAAATGTTGGGGAGTTTCAAATTTAGGTTAGATAAATACATGAGTGAGAGGGGTTGGATTCGAGCAAGACTTGCGTAATGAGTAAATAGAACCATCAAAACTTATTTCTTGGGTAGCATTGAAAATTGGGTTGGGCAAATATTTTGTTAGTGGGAAGGATTGTAAAGGACTTGCCTAGTATGGGCCAGCAGGCCTGCTGCAGTGTTCCTCCTTTCTTATGTTCTTATGTATAATGTACAATATGGTACAATGTACTATATGGTACATCATACCATATGGTACCATTGTACCATATGATACCATTGTATGGCATGGCACCATTGTACCATATGGTACAATGGTACCATATGGTTCAAAACCATAGAATTCCTCTTCAGATACAGTTCTAAGACTGATGAAAGTGGAAGTTGGGAAGAGGAGAGTCAGAATTTGCCCGGAGAGTGAGTGGGGAGTGAGAGCTTCCTTGCTGCCAGGCATGATGAACAAAGTTACTTTGGCGACATTCCCACAATGCCAGCAGCCGTCCAGATTTTTTCTATAGTACGCACACTGACCACATAGACCCATTCTCTCAGATGTAGGCCTACCAGCCTCCTTGCGCTAAATTTGACGCCGCTAGAATTTTGGCGTAGATCTACGGTTTGGACCCTCAACGTAAAGCCGTAGATCTATGGCACGGGCCCTGAAAGGGTTAAATTTCAGAGCTCATATCCTGCACAAATCTAAAAATGTTTTAAAACAGTAGGTATACTTTTTAAAAAAATTTTATATTTTAAAATTTATGCTGCTAAATATTTACTTACCTATGTCACCACATGGAATTTGAGTCCCCCTCCAAACAATCACCACTCAACACAAAGCAACTACTACAAATATTACCAACTCTGTAACCCTTAAACGGTCCAAACGTATACTATATACGTTCACTCGCGCAGTGCCCCGAATATTTTTAATTTTTTTTTATATAGGAAAAAAAGAACACATTTTTTGACATATTTTAGAATAAAAAAAAATTAGGGTCAGTACTTACCGAGATATGAGGCCGAGAAGTTAGCATTGGATGCTCATGTGACAGCAACATCGAGTCCTGCCGCTTACAGAAGTGTTGCCGATATACCTTTTTTTCCTATTTTTCATATTATTTTATGTAATTTTTATGTTCTGATAATTACAATTTGTAGTAGTTCTTGTCATTTTATAACCAATCTTTGTTCTGACACTAGTATTAGGTACTTAAATTGTACTCAAATTGTCACAAACACACTGACAGGTGGACATTTACACCTGCCTTAGCCATTTACTATTGTCTTGGAATATATACAAAATATTTATATGTCCCAGCAATGTTTTGGAAATGTGGAAGTAGATGATGATGACGTTGACGACGACGACGACGGCGATGAGGAAGAGGAGGAGAAGAAGAAAAATATGTAATAATAATAAAATAATAAGTTCCCTTGAAGCATGAAAAACAAAGCCCACCCCTGACAGTGACATGATGAGATGAGATAACATCTGATAAGAGCTGACGTTTGATGAGCATACATGAGGGTGGGGGAGGGTGCAGCAGATAAGAAAAGATTAGAGGCGACATTTGATAAGCATCGCCCTCCTTTGTTTTCGCTGGTACACAAACATGTCTGTCTATTTGTCTGTCTGTCAAGCTTCCTGTCTATCTGTCTAGCTCTCTGTCTCAGAGGGAGCCACAAGACTGCGTCATCACCTTTACACACATCTTAAAGCAGAGTATAGCACTCTTGTCTAGATTTTTTTGGTTATCCTAGGTAATTTACATTGCAGATCAGCAAGGACCAAACAAGTGTTATTGTACCAGAGTCTGAAATAAAAGAAGCCAGGTTACTAAGATCCCATGGTAGAAAAAGTGTTATGCTTAGATTCCACTCACATGACAGGAAAAAAGACTTAATTATTGCATCTATTAAAGTAAAGAAAGAGGTATACATAAATGAGTGTCTTACCAAAAAACGTCAGAACCTCCTGTATAGAGTCAGAAAACTTAAGCGGGAGAATAACGACACAATACACCAATGCTTCACACGGGATGGGAAAATTCTTGTTAGGAAAGCAAATGTAGGTCAACTGTACACAATCACGAACGAGAATGATCTATCACGATTTCTCAGGGATACTAATCTTACAGAGAATAACTAAACAATGTCCAACTTAAAAGCCTACGTAGTGTAGTGTATGTTTTGCTCCATTATTGTTCAAATTTCATTGTACAATCTCTTAGTAATTAAATAATCAACTACCTCATTTTGTGATTTTACTAGTAAGCATAAGTCACCTTATGTAATTTTCTTATTTACTATTGTTTGCTTAAACATTAGCTGAATTGATCCTTTCTCTGTCCATATTACTACCTCATATATTTTTAAATACTATCAATTGATATTACTTACTAAAATTAATAATTATCATTTTTACTATAATTTAAATTTACTCTTAACATTTTTGACATTTAATAACCATTACTTGTCTAATTACCTTTACCTGTTTTAATACCACATTTACTATCTTAGAGAACTCTTAATTACCTTGTGCTGCCATATAACCTCTAGTATAACTACCAGTGCAATATTGAATGAAATAAACATTACTTTTTCACTTTTTTTGTGATCATTATTACTTACTAAAATTTTATTAAACACCATATTTACTACCAGTCAATTTTACTTTTGTACATTAAACATTATTTTATACTTCCCATAACATTTTGTTGCCAAATTTTCAAGTTTGTATATTCAACTCCAACCTTTATATTATCCTTTGTACCTGTGTACCTGTGTACCTGTGTATCTGTGTACCTGTGTACCATCTTACTATCATATTATAACCAAGACATTACCATTGTTATTTTTTACTATTATTCTTTTGGTACTTTAATTGTGAATTTTATTTTGTCAATTTAAATCTAGTTATACTCCTGATCTTGTCAACAACCTATACCAGACTCTAGTGCAATTGCAAGTACCATTTCAATTTGTATTTTTATATTATAAGTTTATATTATAATTCCTACTCTAAGAATGTTTTCATATCTTAGTGACTATATTGTGTGTGCAATTAGTGTATATTTCAATTACATTATTGTTCAAGGCCCTTAACTATCTTTCGCTAACTAGTACCAACTACCTCATATATCTTTTTTTTTTTTTCTTTTTCTACTTTTTTTATTCTTTTGCTACCTTAACTTGTATATTTTATCTTGTCAATTTAAATCTAGTTATACTCTAATTCTTGTAAACAACTTAGTGCAATTACAATTGAGAGTCTTGTGCCTTTTTTATATTATTAGATTAAACTCAGTTGTACTATAGTCAATACCAAATTCATTATATTAGACCATATTGCAATTACTAGTGAGAGACTGGTGCTATTTTTAATTTGTATTTTTATATTATTAGATTAAATCTAGTTGTACTATAGCTCATTCTAGCTCAAAACATAGACTCCACAAAAGTCATTATATTAGACCTTAGTGCAATTACAAGTGAGAGTCTTGTTCTATTTTAAATTTGTATTTTTATATTACTAGTTTATACCTAGTTGTACTTTAGTTCATTCCAGCACAACACATAGACAACATCAACTTCATTATGTGTAGTAGTGACTATACTCTATATGACCAAAATACTCTAGCTATATACTTATCCAAGCTTCCCACCACTACAGATATCAGTACTAGAACTCAACACATAACTCAGGATATAAATAACCATAATTTAAACCTAGAAGATGATTGATCACGTTGACCCTGATCTAAACCTCCATAATCTGACACCCAATCAAAACCTACTGGAAAGTAACTGCCTTTATTACACAGCATCACAAGCCAGCACTATCCTAAACAATGCTAAAAGCCTATCAGTACTTAACTACAACATCAGGTCCTTAAGCAAACACTATGATGACCTCCTGGCACTCCTTGAATCACTAAAGACACCCTTCTCCTGCATTATTCTTACTGAGACCTGGCTTAAGCAGGACACAATAGATATCTACCCTCTACCAGGATACACAGCAATTCACAACTGCAGACCAAACCAAGTTGGGGGTGGTACTGCAATCTATTACTCTAACCAATTATCTTGTATTAGCACCACTTGCTTTAGTGATGAATATGGGGAATACATTTTTGCTAATTTTACTGTAAAAAACCTTAAGACACCTATAACAATCGGTGCCATTTACCGGATACCTCACACAAACATCCCAAATTTCAGTGAGAAATTAAAGTCACTAATAACAAACAGACAAATGAATAAGCACCACCTTCTCTTAGCTGGAGACTTCAACATCAACCTTGGCTTACTAGATGATCAGCCTGTAACTGATTTCATCAACAATATGAACAACACACTTCTCATACCAACAATAACTAAACCAACCAGGCTCACTGAGACAAGTGCAACCATAATAGACCACATATGGACCAATATACTAGCCCCCCTTAAATCAGGGATAATCACAGATAGCACTACAGACCACTACCCTACCTTCCTCCTGACAAACATTAATAAACCACCACTTGAATACAACAAAGTCTCATTTAGACTCCATGACGAGGCCTCAATAAGGAAGTTCACAACTGACCTAGAGATTGTTGACTGGCCTACAGAATTCTCCAAGGCCAATGGTATTGATGACTGGACAGACATTTTTCTTAACAAATTACTTAGACTATACAACAAACATTGTCCTATAAAAACGAAACAGATCACAAACGGCTTGGTTGCCCATGGCTAACCAGCACCATTCTGAAATCCATTGACAAGAAACACCAATATGAAAAGCAATATAGACAGGGCTTAATACACAAAGATATTCTTAAACACTATTCATCAGTTCTCACCAAAGTAATAAAGAAAGCCAAACAACTATACTACTCCAGTAGATTCACAGACACTAGAGGAGATATAAAAAAGACCTGGAAAACACTCTCTCAGATTCTAGGGACCCATAAACTGAAAAAAAACCAAGAATATTGTCCTAACTAAACCTAATGAAACACCACTACATCCCACTGACACAGTTAACAAGATAAACGACTTCTTCTCAACCATAGGATCTAATCTCACCAATAAAATCCCACATACTAATGCCCATGCCGGGGACTACCTAGATGGGAATTTCCCAAATTCCTTCTATCTTGCACCAACTGAGCCCTCGGAAGTCACCGAGATTATAAAGTCACTTAAAAACAACTCAGGGAATCTGTCTAATGTCCCACCATTACTGTACAAGCGAGCGGCCCATATCCTTTCGCATGCTATTTCATTACTTTTTAACAAGTCACCAGAAACTAACACCTTCCCGAAACTACTCAAGATGGCAAGGGTTACACCAATACATAAAGGTGGTGACCCTACAGACTTAAACAACTATAGGCCAATATCAAACTTACCATTGCTATCCAAAATCTTTGAGAAACTCGTGCACAGGAGACTATATTCATTTATAACAGCACAAAACATACTCAACCCCTGCCAATTTGGATTTAGGAAAAATAAAAGCACTAATGATGCAATCATAAAAATGCTAGATCTGCTTTACACAGCATTGGAAAATAAGGAATATCCACTAGGAATTTTTATTGACCTAAAAAAAGCTTTTGACACAGTAGACCACGACATCCTACTCCACAAACTTGACCATTACGGTATAAGAGACCATGCGCTGGCTTATTTCAAATCTTACCTTACTAATAGGTATCAGTATGTTACCATTAACCCTTTGAGGGTTTTGGTCGTACTAGTACGTCTTACGCGTAGGGGTTTTTGACATACTAGTATGCATAAATTCTAGCGGCCTCAAATCTAGTGGGAGAAAGCTGGTAGGCCTTCATATGAAAGAATGGGTCTATGTGGTCAGTGTGCACAGTCTAAAAAAAATCCTGCAGCACACAGTGCATAATGAGAAAAAAAAACTTTGACCATTTTTTTGGAATAAATCAGCGACTTTGCAGTGTATTTTCGTATGGTATTTATTGTTGTATTCTAGTTTTCTTGGTCTCATTTTATAGAATGGAAGACATATTATAGAAATTGAGATGATTTTGACTGGTTTTACAATGAAAGGTGCCTTGAAATTGAGCTCAAAGTAGCAGAAATGTTCGATTTTTACCAAACTTCAAAAGTAAACAAATCGTGCCAAGCGTGCAATACACGTCAACTGGTGAGTCTAATATTCTTTCACAAGTGCACCAATAATATTTATACCATTTTTTACACTAATGCAGTAGTCTGCATAACAGTAAATCTTATATTTTTTGTGAGAATAAAAATTCAAAGTGGAAAGCAAAAGAATATAAGAGGGGCCTTGAGACGTGACTAATGACTAGAGGAAATGTCATTTTAGTGCCAGGAATGTCTTTCTTGATTATTCTGGACCCTATTCGGAAATTGGCATCTTTTGAAATTTGTGTGAAATTGGCAAAATTGCTAAATTCTGACCACTGTACTGGATAGTTGAATTTCATAAATGGGTGGTTTCTTGCACCCATTCGATAGAAAAAATGGAGTTCTAGCGAAATATTCATGTTTTTTGTCGACTAGTACAGTGAAATTGGCCGAAAATGGGGCTCAAAGTGGGCAAAATCGCCGATGCGTAAACATTGCTGAGACCGCTAACTTTGCGAGAGCATAATTCCTTAAGTTTTCTATCAAATTTCAAACTTTTGGTGTCTTTATGATCGGGAAAAGATTCTCTATCTTTTCATAAGAGAAAATAATTTTTTTTTTTTTAAATTTGGCCGACCCTGAGAACGAGTTTCGGAGAGGGCCTGTCGACCCTCAAAGGGTTAAAGACACAGCATCAACAACACGGCCACTTGATACTGGAGTTCCGCAGGGAAGTGTCCTTGGTCCCCTGCTCTTCCTCATATACATCAATGATCTTCCAAACGTATCCCAACACCTGAAACCCATTCTCTTTGCTGACGACACGACTTATGTCATCTCTCACCCTAATCTTGCCACCCTCAACACCATTGTTAATGAGGAGCTGATCAAAATATCGACTTGGATGACAGCCAATAAACTTACGCTTAACACTGACAAAACCTACTATACAGTATTATGTTTGGTAGCAGAGCAGGAGATGCACAAATTAACATTAAGATCGACAACACTCTAATTACCAGACATAATGAGGGCAAATTCCTAGGCCTATACCTTGACAACAACCTGAATTTCAGCACCCATATCCAACACATAACCAAAAAAGTATCCAAAACAGTTGGGATCCTCTCCAAGATATGATACTACGTGCCGCAAAATGCCCTTCTCACACTATACCACTCACTTATTTATCCATACCTCACCTATGCTATTTGTGCTTGGGGATCAACTGCAGCAACACACCTAAAGCCAATAATAACCCAACAAAAAGCTGCAGTAAGAATAATCACTAAATCCCATCCCTGGCAACACACCCCCCCACTCTTCATAGATCTAAACTTATTCCCTGTTCAGTACATCCACACTTACTACTGTGCAATCTACATCTACCGGACCTTAAACTCCAATATCAACCTTGACCTAAAACGCTTTCTTGATAGTTGTGACAGAACCCACAGGCATAACACTAGACACAAACATCTCTACGACATTCCCCATGTCCGACTAAACCTTTACAAAAATTCAATGTTTGTCAAAGGCCCTAAAATCTGGAACACCCTACCTGAGAACTCTAGAACTGCAGACACATTCATCACCTTCAAAACTACCATTAGAAAACATCTTATCTCCCTGATAAACCCCATCAACTAACTACACGAATACCACCTGGTGGTTCACACTTACACTCACTCACCCATTTGACCATAAACAGAAATATTAATCTCAATCTTAAAATAATGAATCCTATGATACTCCAATACTGAAACTATGTACTGTGCCAAAACAAAAGCATTCACATTGCTAAACTCACAAACTAGTATTTAGTCACTTAGCCATAATACCAACTTACCTCATAATTTGTAATATTTTAAAATAAAGAATTAAACTAAGTCTGCCCGAAATGCCTAGCCATGCTAGGCGTTCTAGTGGTACACTCTGTAATCATTATTTAACTACATGTAAACCACACAACAACCAAATTCTGTAAATTCAACATTGTAATCTTTATAGAGAATAAACTTTGAATTTGAATTTGAATTTGAATGTATATGTGTATTTATGTGTACCTGTGAGACAGAGATAGACAGAGACACATAGACAGAGATAGACAGGGATAGAGAGACAGATAGACAGACAAAGACAGAGATAGAGACAGAGATAGACATAGATACAGACAGACAAATGGAGATAGAGCCAGGCCGCCAGCAGCCAGCCAGCCACACAGCTGGACACCATGCAGCTGGCCGGCCAGCCAGCTAGCCAGCCAATCAGTCAGTCAGTCATCCAGCCAGGCAGCCAGCCAGGCAGCCAGCCAGGCAGCCAGCCAGGCAGCCAGCCAGGCAGCCAGCCAGCCTGCCAACCAGCCAGCCTGCCAACCAGCCAGCCTGCCAACCAGCCAGCCTGCCAACCAGCCAGCCTGCCAGAATTGTTTCTCTTGACTTAGGACATAGGTTATAAGACATTCTGAAAGGGTGTTGCACAAATATTGCACATGGGTTATTATCGAGGTTTTTTTATATTTCCTCGACCACTTGTGGCCACATCCACCTCAAAACCACTAAACTCAGGGTCAAAATCACTTTTCTCTTAAAATGGGAGTGTTAATACTACATGACATCAGTGAATCCCAGGTGTTTGCTGTGCTGTTTGCTCTAGCTGGCACTCATTTGAACTGGTGCTCCCACAAGGTACTATGTGGTCCCAGATTTTTTTAATACCATGCACACTGAGTGTTAGGACCCATTCTATGCTGACAAGGCATCTCAGGCCAATCGTGCCAAATTTGAAGGCAGGAAAAATAAAACATATACACGTTTGGGGCACTAGCGGTAAAAACTTACATATACATTTGGACCGTTTACAGGTTAATTACTACTAGTGTTTACTATCATTCTTACTACTATATATTACTACTGTTGCAATTATTATTATAAAATCTAACTCTATAATCTTAACTTTAATTTCAGAGGAGTCGACAGCACATCTTTGAAGATGCATGATGGCTGTAGATAAAATAGAACTGCACTACAACCTCATGTGAAAAAGATGTAAGTGATAATCAAGACATTTGCTGAGGAGTCATGGGGTCTAGTGGGGAGGAATAAGAGCTCAAAGAATCACTGAGAGAAGAAAACTGCACCCCACTGAATGGCCAGAGACTCAAGAGGACATACCATGTAACCCCCACATAAAAGAACAAAACCCCAGATAACTCCTACAGAGCTACAAAGACTTCACAATGAAACCAATCATAGGATGCAGCTAGAGCCATTCTGGCTCACCACTACACATGCCTCACAAAGAAGACTAAGATGCAAATAGCTGATGTCATAGAGACAGAACAGGTGACACTCTCTGGGGAGGATCTCCATGATGTGGAGAAACAGACAGAAAATCTGCCCACTTAGGAGAGAGAGGGATGTGGCTGATCCAAGATTAGATACAGTGGACCCTCGCCTAACGATATTAATCCGTTCCTGAGAGCTCATTGTTAGACGAAATTATAGTTAGCTGAATTAATTTTCCCCATAAGAAATAATGGAAATCAAATTAATCTGTTCCTGACACCCCAAACTATGAAAATTTTTTTTTACCACACGAAATATACATTTCCCTACACACAAACAGAAGACATGCACAATTACCACTGTACTAAATAAAGAATATATGACACTTACCTTTATTGAAGATCTGGTGACTGATGGGATAGGAGGAGGAAAGATGGTGGAAGTTGTTATTGTTTTGAAGGGAAATCCCCTTCCATGAGGACTTGAGGTAGCAAGTCCTTTTCTGGGGTTACTTCCCTTCCTTTTCTGGGGTTACTTCCCTTCCTCTTTTAATGCCACTAGGAAAAGTTTGAGAGTCACTGGACCTCTGTTGCACAACAAATCTGTCCATAGAGCTCTGTACCTCGCGTTCCTTTAAGATTTTCCTAAAATGGGCCACAACATTGTCGTTGTACAGGTTGCCAACACGGCTTGCAATAGCTGTGGCAGGGTGATTTTCATCCATAAAGGTTTGCAGTTCAACCCACTTTGCACACATTTCCTTAATCTCTGAAGTAGGCAACTTCTTCAATTTCTCTCTCCCCTCCTCTGAAGCAGTTTCCTCAGGTGTGGCCTCTTGCTGTTGCAGATGCTCTTGCAGCTCATCAGTGGTTAGTTCTTCATTGTCCTCCTCCACCAACTCTTCCATATCCTCCCCACTAACCTCCAACCCCAAGGACTTCCCCAATGCCACAATAGAATCCACAACTGGCATAGACTTCTCAGGGTTAGCCCCAAACCCTTCAAAATCCCTCTCTTCTACACATTCTAGCCACAATTTCCTCCAAGCAGAGTTCAAGGTTCTCTTAGTCACTACCTCCCAAGCCTTACCTATAAGGTTTACACAACTGAGGATACTAAAGTGATCTTTCCAAAACTCTCTTAGGGTCAATCGAGTGTCTGAGGTTACTTCAAAGCACTTTTGAAACACAGCTTTTGTGTAGAGCTTTTTGAAGTTTGAAATGACCTGCTGGTCCATGGGCTGTAGGAGAGGAGTGGTATTAGGAGGCAAAAACTTGACCTTGATGAAGCTCATGTCCCCTAATTTGCACACAACTTGTGGGTAAAGGATTCCAGAGAGTAGAGACTCTGGAAGGGGACAATTTTTCTGACAATGATAAAATTAAGAAGGAAGTATTGCTTGCATACCAAATGATACCTGAGAAATATAGACAAAAGTTCAGAAATCAAAAATTTCAGGATGGGCAGACCTTAACCGAATTTGGGAATGAGAAACCGTTCCTTTTTAAGAAATGGGTTTGTTCTAAAGGAGTTAATAAAGACTATGACAAATTAGTAGTTCTGATGGCTCATGAGGAATTGTACAATACAATCCCTGTTGACCTCAGAGAGTATCTGGAGGACAAAAACCCAGATAATGTTTCAGAAGCACTGGATCTAGGTGACAGATTCTTGGCTCGCAGGGAATTGGTAAGTAAAAACAGTCATGCTCCTTCTGAAAATTTCCCCACTCGTTCTAAACCTTATTCCAAGTCTTATGGTCATAAAGGTAAGTGGGACAAGAATTTTCAGGGACAAATGAAGGAAAATAGAAGGAAAAGGTATGTCAGCTGAAGCTCAAAGTTTACCTAGACAATCAGATAATGTTTCAGGTCCTCAAGTAAACAATACCAGTCCTACACCAAATGGTAAAAATACCTTTAAGAGTTTTACCTGTTACTACTGTAACAAAACTGGACATACACAAAAGTTTTGCCGGTCAAGACAGCGAGATCAGGAAAGGGAGGAACCATACCAGGGGACCCTAACTGCAGAGATACATCCAGTTCCCTACATTATGTCTTCAAGGCAAGGTGAGGAGGAACCTTTGGATCTAGACCCCAGGATGTGTATATTTTCTAGTAGGTCCACAGTTGGTTTGCAAAAGGATGTAGGCAGAGTTGAGAACATACTGTCCTTGAGAGATGGATGTAGCTCCTACTCCTTGCTACATGCTGGAGTGCTGCCAGTGTCTCAGGATACCTATACTGGGGTAGATATATTGTTGAAGGGTATTACGGGTTCAACCATAAGGACACCTGTACACAAATTATGGGTAGAATCTGCATACCAAGTTGGTTATCTCCCTGTAGGTATTTCAGATGAAATTCCCTTCAAAGGGGTCAACCTCTTATTGGGGAATAACGTTATGGGTCTGTTAGACAGTGAGGAACAACTAGTTTGGGGGGAACCAAGTCCCAAAGTTTGGGAGAAGAAGGCTAGGGAAACCCTGCCAGACCTTCTCCTTGATGGTTCCACCATGACAAGTATGGCTCATGATCATGCTATCAATAGTCTTCATATTTCTCATGAAGATGGTGAGGGCTTAAGTCTGGAAACTGTTTTCTGATGTTGAACTGCAGTCAACTGAAGAAAAGGATGTTCCAGTCAGAGCCGAGCATGATTGGAGAATGGATCAGTTAAGCAGTGTGAGAGGGGCTGCACCTAGTCTCCCTGTAGGTATTTCAGATGAAATTCCCTTCAAAGGGGTCAACCTCTTATTGGGGACTAACGTTATGGGTCTGTTAGACAGTGAGGAACAACTAGTTTGGGGGGAACCAAGTCCCAAAGTTTGGGAGAAGAAGGCTAGGGAAACCCTGCCAGACCTTCTCCTTGATGGTTCCACCATGACAAGTATGGCTCATGATCATGCTATCAATAGTCTTCATATTTCTCATGAAGATGGTGAGGGCTTAAGTCTGGAAACTGTTTTCTGATGTTGAACTGCAGTCAACTGAAGAAAAGGATGTTCCAGTCAGAGCCGAGCATGATTGGAGAATGGATCAGTTAAGCAGTGTGAGAGGGGCTGCACCTACTAGGGTGCAATTAATTTCTGCGCAGGAAAATGTCACTCTTAAGCTGATCAGAGCCTCAGCTGTTGCTGAGGAAGAGATTTTACAATTAAATAAGTGTTTTCATTTCAGGGAGGAAACTCTTACAAAGAAGTCACCTCTGTTTGCAGTATCGACGGAAGGAGAACAAGGGTTTTGTCCCCAGATGGTGATGTCCAAGGTTCCCAGGCATTTCTTCTGGTCTCAGCTGTGGGAGACTGTCAGAGAGTATATTGAGACCTATCATGTGTCTCTCAATTTATAGGGAAACCTAGTCAAAGTATTAAACCTGTTCCCCTTCAGTCTATTTCAGCACCAGGTGAACCCTTCAGCAAGCTGGTAGTAGATGTACTTGGTCCATTCCCAAGGACCAAACTGGGAAATGATTATTTACTCACAATTATTTGCTCCACTACCAGGTACCTGGAAGCAGTCCCTCTGCATAAGATAACAGCTCATGTAGTCTTAAGGGCTTTGATGAAGTTCTTTTCCCATGTTGGCTTTCCTCGGGAGGTACAAACAGATCAAGGGTCTAACTTTACCTCAAAATTATTTAGGAATGTGTTAAAGGGGTTAGATGTACAGCCTCAGTTTTCAACTGCCTATCACCCTACATCTCAAGGAGAAATAGAGAAATTACATCAAACCCTCAAGACAATGATGCAAGTCTATGGCATAGACAATACTAACAACTGGGATGAGAGGATCCCTTTCTTTGTATTTGCTGAGTGGGGAAGCACTCTGGAATCTCAGAGAATGGAATGTAAAGGGCTACAAAACAATAATCTGTATGAAATACCAAAAGTGTATTTAACCCTTAAACTGTCCAAACAAATTTACGTTCACATGTGTAGTGCTCCAAAAGTAGATCTACGTTTTTTTACACATTTTCAAATATAACAAAAAAAAAAAAAAAAAAAAAAAAAAGTAGATCAAAGTTTTTTTTACACGTTTTCAAATGTGAAAAAAAGAAAAGAAGATCTACTTTTTTTTTTTTTTTACATACTTTCAAATGTTGAAAAAACGTAGATCTACATTTGGACAGTTTAAGGGTTAATAAATAACACATGTGTAAAAGATTTTGGGAAATGCATGCTTGGTTTTAATGAGAAAAATGTTGGAGAGTTGGCTCAGCCACCTTGGAACTTTATAAACGCTTGGGATGCCAGTAATGGGGAAAAGTTGAAACTCCATGAAGTAATTGTTAAGGAAGCTGAGCCAATTCAACAACTTTTGTGTGGGAAAAATCTGTATGAAAAATGTGATACAGAGGAGGAAGTGAAATTCTTCCAACACCAGTTTGTAGTGCTTAGTGAGAGTCAGTGGGCATTCCCATGCTTCATGGTTCCCAAATTAGATGGCACCCTGGGCATAAACACTGACTACCACAAAGTACATTTAACAATTAAGGTTTACAGGATTAGAAAGATTGATACTGATGCACTAAGAGATACAAACATTTTAAATAAACTAAAACATGGGGCAGGAAGATGGTATTTCCATGGCCTGTGTTCCAGTACCATTTTCATGTGTGTAATGCAAATTGTGTTCATTGTGTGCTTAAAATTTTTGTGTGAGATGGAACATGATGGTATTTGTGTAAACTTGATGTACACAACCTGGGTGCAAAGAGATGTCTTTGGTGCTTATTTTTGTACTGCAAGAGGTTGCAGAACTGTTACTATCTATGAACAACCTTCTGTTCTAAGTTTAACCCTTTCAGGGTCCAAGGCCCAAATCTGGAGTCACGCACCAGTGTCCAAGAATTTTCCAAAAAAAAATTTGTTATTTTTTCTTATGAAATCGTAGAGAATCTTTTTGTGAAGGTAATAAAACAAAAAGTTCGAAATTTGGTGGAAAATTGACGAAATTATGCTCTCGCGAATTTTGATGTGTCAGCGATATTTACGAATCGGCGATTTTGCCGACTTTGACTCCCATTTTAGGCCAATTACATTATTCCAATCAACCAAATTCTTAGCTATTTCACTAGTATTACTTCTATTCTATCGATTGAGCACAAGAAATCGCCAAGTCAACTGTTTCAACTACAAAATAAAGTGATTGGAAATTGTTAATTTGGCCAATTTAACACAAAGTTCAAAATATTCCAATTTCAAAATAGGGTCCAGAATGAACAATGTAGGCATTCCTGGCACTAAACTAACATTTCCTCTGTTCATTAGTTATGTTTTGAGGCTTTACAAATAAATTCAATTTTGATTTTTTATTCACATAATGAATTTTTATTCACACCAAAAAATAGAAGATTTACTGTTATGCAATACTGTAATAATTGTATAAATATCATCACCATATTTGTGAATGTATATTAGACCCACCAGCTGACGTGTATTAGACGTGTGAGGTCGTTTGTTTACTCTTGAATATCGGCAAAAATTTAACATTTCTGCTACTTTGAGCTCAGTTTCAAGCCATTTCCAGTGCTAAAACCAATCAAAATCATCTCTATTTCTGTAATATGTCTTCCATTCTATCAAATGAGACCAAGAAATCGCAAATACACCTATAAAAAACATACGAAAAAACACTGCAAAGTTGCTGTTTTAATCGAAAAATCATGATTTCATTTTTTTTCTCTCATTATACACAGTGCGCTGCAGGATCTGTTTTATGTGGTGCACACATACCACATAGATGTATTCTCTCATATCTAGGCCCAAATGTACCACTCACAGTTTATCAGAGTGAGCTGAGCTCATGGCGTAGATCTACGGTTTGGACCCTGAACGTAAAGCCGTAGATCTACGGGACGGACCCTGAAAGGGTTAAATGTCAATATTTTTCCACAGGAAAGAAAATTTTCATTTTTGGGGCTGGCTATTCAGCATTTGTATATGTCTCTTTAGATGTTTCATGCAGATGCATGGTGCATACTTTGTACATAGTGTTTGTCATGTGCTGACCTCCTTGTTTTTGCAGTGGTGAACTCTCGGTGAGCCTGAGTACATGTACTCCCTACCAGCCATCCAACTGTGAAGGAGTCGAGTAGGAGCCAAAAGAGTGACGAGGGTCAGTGTATATGTAAATTTGAGTTGAGGCAGAGGTTGACAACCTTCAATAACATGAGACGTTCAGGAAGGTATGTGATATGTTGTGTCTTGGTGTGCTCTATGTATGAAACGGCCCAACGATTTGCCTTTGTGGTCCCTTGGACCCTCCATGTTCTATGTCAGCCTCCTCTTCATAAGGTTGGAGGATCTGTGTGGAGTGGAACCTCGGAAGATGGGCTTGAGTGCCTGACCATGTTAAGGATTGCGAGTGCTGACTAAGTCTCACTGTTTGGTTCGGCCACCAAGTGAGAGACACCTTGACATGTTTTGTGAAGTTTCCTGCCTGGTGTATACCTGACTGCTCTGGGTTTGGCTCTACTCTCGTCTCCTGATCAGGATGATGCCATCCTGGAATACCAGTTGCTTGCTGGATTACCACAGCAGAGGCACGGGCCTGTCGGTGCAGGCTTTCACAGTGGGCATTGTGTGCAAATTCTTGCATTGTAATGCCTATTGTTTTAAAAGCCACTAAAATTGTAAATAGTTACACCCTTTAGTATGTAGGTATGGTTAAAATGCTTTTCTAAAAAGCTCTGCAATCTGTTGTAAATAACAGTAAAGTTATTACTGTAAATAACAGTGAAGTGAAGAGTAGTTATGGTGTTGGGAAATATGTGACGTTTCTAGTAGTCTTGCTTACCACCTTCAGACTTAAGCAACATGGTTTTTTTTTTTTTTTTTTACTAGCCGTATCCTGAGGGACACGGCTAGCTTTTGTGAGACATCGTATGGAGGTGGGGGTGTTATGGGGCTATAGGACCCAACATGTATTTATAAGTAGCAGTTACTCTGGAATACCTAATTATATTGAATTGATGGGGACATAGCACTTAAATGGTCCTAAGGGAAGATCACTCTTAGGGACTGAGAGGCAGCTGGGTGAAGCCTATTTTTCTCAATATAATAGGTTATACTATAGACACACATACACAGTTTAAATAAGTAGTTTATAAAGTTGTATTTCTTTTTGTAGAATTAAATTAAGGTGTGGGAGAGTTGTGGTAACTAGAAAATTGTGCTTGGCAACAGTCTTTTGTTTATTGGTGGGTGCGGCAGAAGCTTTGCTAGGCTCCTCCCTCTCTCTCCCTCCCTCTCTTTTTGTTGACTTGAAGCTGGTAGGACCTCTGGGTCCTTCTTTCTATTTGTTTGGGCATTATGTGTGCCCCAGGGGTGAGTTTTATTTAAGTTGTGGCCATCATACCCAGGGTGACTAAAGTGTGTCAAAACACTGGTTAGTCCAGAGATAGTCCAGAAGAAAGAAGGGCAATTTGTCCAGATCCACCATGTGGGCTGTCTTAGAAGAGCAGCTAAGGGGTGTGCAGGCTTATGTTTTGAATATGTGAGTGCTGTAATTGTATATTCTGCACATATCTATTTAGAATACAGTTATATTTTTATAGTAGTAGTTTAAATAACCTGTGAATAGGGCTGGTGAAAGGATATCAGAGACACTGAGGATGATCAATCATGAAGTAAGTATTACCCTAGACTACTAAGGCCTTTATGTAAAAAGCTGCCCCACACTAGAACATGTAGTGAGAACCTTACTGTCAAAGCAATAAGGGACATAACAACATAACATAAACTCATTATTTTTCTCCTTAATTTTAAGAACTAGACATACACTGCACACTTGGTCAAATGCATCAATTTCTTGCCAGTACATCTACCTGTGACTGGTTTTGAGGCCTCTACCCCCACAGCCTAGCATGAAGGCCAGACTTCTTGTTGACTGTCTGGTCAAGCAGGCTACTGCTGCTAGTCTCATGCAGGTCCATACAGCCTAGCTGATCAAGAACTTGCAGCAGGCAGTGATACTTTCTGCACTTCACCTCATTTATTCTCAACAAATCGAGTATAATATATACTAACTTTTTATTCTTAATGGGAGTGATGGTTGATGATAGAAAGATATTGATGAAGGAATCCAAGTGTTGTCCTCGCTCTTTCATAAGTTTGCGAGGAACATCACGAATCAGGCGACCGATGGAGACATCAGGCAAGTAGGTGTTAGTAAATTCATCTTTGGTCTTCAAAAATAAAAATAAAAGTTGTGAGCCCTTCAACGCTGGCTTCTGTAGTAGTTTCTGAAGAAACTCCTCAAAGATCTGTAAGAATTAAATTATTCTGTAATTGTTTTATACATATAAGTAATGGATGACTGACTAGAAATTCATGTAAAATACTTGACATCCAGTCTAGTAAATGGCTTAAATATTGCTGTGGAATTTTAAATTAAAACTAATTTTATTTCAGTAATTAACACAAAGACTAAACATGACCTGTCTCTGAGGAGGTCAAGAGAGTCACAGTGGGACCCTCCCCACTGCGACTCTCGATGGTGAGCATCAAAATCACCCAACAACAAGATGGGCGGTGGTAGAAAAGAAATTAAAAACGTGATATCAGAGATACAGAATGAATGGTGGGAGAAAGATAGAGAGAGCAAACTGTAAACCATTGGTGTAAATAAATCCGAGCTGCAGTATAAAGCAGTGGGGAATGAATAAAACCTTGCTGATATGGTATATCAACGCCCACAAGCAGTTCACTTTCATTAAATGATTCGTCAGGTAAAGGATCTGAAGAATGTAATAGCATGCAGCCTGAAATGGGGCGAATGACAGCAGAACGAATTTTGGGCTCTTGCAACCCAACATATACTGGGTACAACTGGGAGAGCAACACTTGGAGTTCTCCTCGATTGCCCCTAAAGATAAAGATAAAGATGTTTATTTTGACAAATTACATGAGTGTACTGAGGAATATAACAGTTGGGTGTACATGCCAAAAGCCCCTTTGTATGCAGAGCATTTCGGGGAAACTTAAAGATTAACTTAAGATTAGTCATTAGATGAGTTAACAGTAAAGCCACAAATATTCCATTTTAAAAAAGACATTATGTACAGAAATAAAACTGGTAATAATAAGAAACGATAAAACCTATGGGCTTTTAGGATCTGTAAAGTCAAAGTGTGGGGGTAATGGTAAGCGTGTAAGCAAGGAACAATGTGAATGTTGCGGAGGAATGGAGTGTTGCGAGGGTCGCAAAATAGAAGGGGTAGAAAGAGTCGTGTTGGTGTCCAATGGGAGTGTCGTCTCCACAATACAGTGGACCCCCGGTATTTGATATTAATCCGTTCCTGAGAGCTCATCAAATACCGAAAATATCGAAAAGCGAATCAATTTTCCCCATAAGAAATAATGGAAATCAAATTAATCCATGCAAGACGCCCAAAAGTACGAAAAAAAAAATTTTACCACATGAAATATTAAGTTTAATGCAATAGAATAATTACAACAACAATAGAATGATAAAAGAATAATTGACACTTACCTTTAATGAAGATCTGGTGATGATTGATGGGATGGGAGGAGGGGAGAGTGTCGAAGTTGTTACTGTTTAGAAGGGGAATCCCCTTCCATTAGGACTTGAGGTAGCAAGTCCTTTTCTGGGGTTACTTCCCTTCTTCTTTTAATGCCACTAGGACCAGCTTAAGAGTCACTGGACTTCTGTCGCACAACATATCTGTCCATAGAGGCCTGTACCTCTCGTTCCTTGATGACTTTCCTAAAGTGGTTCACAACATTTTCAGTGTACAGGTTGCCAACACGGCCTGCAGTAGCTGTGTCAGGGTGATTTTCATCAAAACAGGTTTGGACTTCAAGCCACATTGCACACATCCTTAATCTTTAAAGTAGGCAACTTCCTAAATTTCTCTCTCCCCTCCTCCAAAGCAGTTTCCTCAGGTCTGGCCTCTTGCTGTTGAAGATGATCTAGCAGCTCATCAGTGGTTAGTTCATCATTGATCTCCTCCACCAACTCTTCCACATCCTCCCCACTAACCTCCAGCCCCAAGGTCTTCCCCAATGCCACATTGGATTCCACAACTGGCATACACTTCTCAGGGTTAGCATCAAACCCTTCAAAATCCCTTTTGTCTACACATTCTGGCCACAGTTTTTTCCAAGCAGAGTTCAAGGTCCTCTTAGTCACTCCCTCCCAAGCCTTACCTATAACGTTTATACAATTGAGGATTGTTACGCCCTTTGTGCATAATTTAAGAAGGGTCAATTGATTAGTGTGTAATTACGGCTTTTTCACTTAGTATTATATTACTGGTACCTTTATTCGTAGCTAAAATAAAGACTCCTAGTTTTATAATATTATCTGGCCATGAATTATTGATTTATTTTGTAGGATGTTTTGTGCTTATATGTTGAATTGCTTTGTGGTCGTTTATGCTTCACAAACTCACTCATTCCGAGGTGACGTCAAGCTAGGGAGTTTTACTCATGGCAGTTCATTCTCTCCTCCGGTAGAGAAAGCACCAAACCACGGAGCTCCCTTATTCTCTTGTTGCAAACCTCAGGAGAACCTTTGAACCAGGATTCCTAGGTTCAACCAAGGTTGCTTGGATTACTTCAGTCTCGGAATACTTGACGGGTTGCGTCTGTGCAGTCAGCCATTTAAGTGAAGCAATACCCCACGTCTGAGTTCTCCAACTATTAAAGTCTCGTGATAGTCTCTAACCAGTTCTAGCTGTAGTGTATATGATTGACTGAGGAGGTGGTAAAGGCGCCCTATCTAGTGATTCATTGATCTTGACTTTGATTATGAAATTACAGTGATTGTGTACATATGAATTTATAAGAAAAGGTATACCTAAATTTTATCAATTATTTAAATTACTAAGTGACTATAAGCTTAGTATTATACTGAATAAAACCAGATAAAGCATTATAGAACTTTTTTGCCTTATATTTATATGTGTGTATTTAAAAAGAGTAAGAAGACCTAAGTGGATCTTCACCTGTTGTTACTAACGGGTCTCCTCTCTGAAAAGAAAGGCTCAAAACGTAACAAGTGGGGGCCTGTCCTAGGAGATATCCCGACTATATCTTCCCAATGGAAGTTCACATACAGCAACTGGTTAACAAATTGACTTTGGATAAGTTAGAGACTTTGAAACTGCAGACGTGCTGGCGGATAGCAAAGCATTTAGGGGTGACATATAACAATCGTTATACCACAGAAACCGTTCGGTCTATTATAAGGAATATCTTATTCTCCATACCTCCTGAAGTTTCTGAGTCGCCTGATTCAGAGGTCGAAAGTCTAACATCCCAGCTGGATCGCATGTCTCGAGTAAACGATCTAGAGGCATCAGGTGGAGCCGGCAAATTAGCCCCTGGAAGTCCTACAAATTCCTTAGTTGCTGAGAGTATGTCAATGCCAGGAGCAGAGGAAATGTCGCGTGACAAACTTCCCCCTGAAAGGGAAAATGAAGCAGGGGCTTCTAATAGTCCGTCGCCGAACTATGATGCCGTGTGAGGAGCAGGAGCTCGGCCCAAGATACAACCAGAAGGGTTTCTTCCCCCATCTCCACCAATTCCCTTGACACCCATCTCTCTGGACTATTTTAAGAGAATGGTGCATCTCATAAATCTGCAAACGGCTCAGTTAGAAGCACAGCAAAAACTGTATGAAGAAGAATTTGAGAGAGAGAGAATCCATTGTGAAAGACAACAAGCGGAGAGAGATGTAAGACTGACTGTTTCCCAGAACCTCTCCTTTGATTTACATAAGGCAGCATCTTTAGTGCCTTGGTTCAGTGAAGCTGACCTTGACACCTATTTTCACACCTTTGAGAACCAGGCAAGGGGGATGCAATGGCCTCAGGAATATTGGGCCACCCTATTGCACACAACTTTAACTGGTAAGGCTCAAAAATGTACAGCTACTCTGCCTTATAAGTATGTGAATTATGAGGTCGTTAAAAAAGTAATTTTGGAAACTTATGACTTGCTCCCATTGAGCTACCAACGGACTTTCCGTACCCTACAACGGCTACCCGGGCAAACGTGGGTAGACTTTGCCCATCAGAAGAAGGTAGCCCTGGAAAGGTGGTTAAGGGCCTCGGGCTGTGACTCTGTGGAAAGCTTAACTCAGTTAATATTACAGGAAGAGTTTAATAATGCCCTGTCGGGAGACTTGCGTAAGTTTTTAATTGATCATCAGACTTTGGACGTCTTAACTTCCGCCTCGCTCGCTGATCATTACGAAATCTCCTCTCAGTTAATGAGAGATAAATCCCCTCGAGAGAAAGTAAGGAGAACACCCCCTAGGGATTGGCGATACCGGCCAAGAGAAGAGATTCGCCAGAAATTACCTCCCCATCAGGTGGCTCCTTACGCCGTTCTTAAACCTAATGCTGGGGAACATTTCGATACTAAGCCCCACCTGGAGGTGGATAAAGCAAGGAAGAAACCTACCTGCTCCTACTGTCAGAAGAAAGGGCATGTGAGAAACCTCTGTTACAAGCTAGAAAGAGACTGGAAGAATAAAGTTTTAGATGTGGTTCCTGTACAGATGAAGTCTACCAGGTCCCAGGGACAGCCAGACCCATGGATGGAGCAAGATTCAGCCGGTCAAAAGGTTCCCACTTCTAGATGACTGACTCCCTCAATCATGTCCAAAAAGAAAGTGAGGCAATGAGTCCTTATTTTTCTATCGGTAAGGCCGGGACTACCAAATCCCAACTCGTTGAAGTAAAGTCTTATAGAGACACCGGGAGCTACCTAACTTTGTTGAGGGAAGGTGTTCTCTCTTTGAATGACTCGACCTATACCAAGATAGATGTGCTTTTAGAGGCGTATGGAGGGACCGTGTCTCGGGTTCCCCTCCATAAAATATACTTGAAAATAGGTTCTTATGATGGATATGCAGTGGTAGGTATATCAGAAACAGAATTTCCCATTAGGTCAGTAGACTTACTTGTCGGAAACGACTTGGGCCTGGGAGGAATCTGTAAAGAACCTCTCGTCATAGAGAATACCTCAGCTGAAAATTTTGCCCTTGAGGCTTGCAAGGAGGGTCCACTTTTATTTCCTCTCGCCGTAGTTACGAGAGCCATGGCAAAGTCCCATTCACTCCCTTCGTCTTTGAGCAATAATCCCTCTGATTGGGGCCTGGATCTATTGTTTAGCGATGCTCACATGCCAGAAGCTGAAGATAAGTTACCAGAAATTAGTACATTCGATCTAACTGCCTTGCGCATTAATGATTTTAAGCAAGAAAATTTGATCCAAGAACAGCGAGAAGACTCTTCTTTGGAGGGAGTAAGAGGACTAGCCATTACTGAAACTGAGGCGGCAGATGTAAAAGATTGCTTCTATTATAGTAATGGTCTTCTTATGAGGAAAATTCCTACAACTGCCCCAGGTATTAATTTATGTGCTACGAAACAGGTACTGGTTTTACCGAGAAGATTCCGAACTCTGGCTCTGGAAGTGGCCCATAATAGTCCAGTGGGGGGACATCTGGGGATACGGAAGACACTGAGAAAGTTGTCTCGATATTTTTTCTGGCCCAAGATGAAAGAGACGGTGGTATTGTACCTTCGAAATTGCCCGGTTTGCCAGAAAATAGGTAAACCAGCACAGACACCGCCACCTGCTCCCCTCATTCCTATTGCAGTAGAAGGAGAACCTTTTACTCATTTGATAATCGATTGTGTGGGGCCCCTTCCTAAAACCAGGTTGGGTAATCAATACCTGTTGACTATAATGGACACTGCCACCAGGTATCCTGAAGCTGTTCCATTAAGAAAAATAAATGCTGGAGCTATAGTAAGGGCTCTAATTCGATTCTTTTCCCAGGTAGGGTTGCCTCGGGAAATTCAATCAGACCAAGGCTCTAATTTTACTTCCAAAGTGTTCCGAGAAGCATTATCTAGACTCGGTATTAGACCCTTACTCTCTACAGCTTATAGACCTCAAACCCAGGGGGCCTTAGAGAGATTTCACCAAACTTTAAAGTTCATGATGCGTGCTTATTGTGAGCAGTTCTCTAAGGATTGGGATGAGGGAATCCCTTTTCTCCTCCTCGCAATCAGGGAGAGTGAGCAAGAAAGTTTAGGGTACAGCCCCTTTGAGCTAATATATGGACATGCGGTACGAGGACCATTGGCTGTGTTAAAGGAAGTATGGTCCGGAAGGGCCGATCCACCTTTGTATTTATCGCCATCTTTAATGCAAGAGCACTTGTCCTTCACGAGGAGCCTGGCTTTAGAAAATATAGCAAAAGCTCAGACTAAAATGAAGCAGCGTTTCGATAAGAAGGCTGCTCTACGCTCTTTTCAAGTAGGGGATAAAGTTTTAGCTCTAAAATTGGTTCCTGGACATACACTACAGCCCAGGTATGAAGGACCCATGGAGATAGTAAGGAAACTGAGTAAGGTAAATTACTTAGTTCGTACTCCAGGTAAAAAGAAGTCCAACCATGCCTACCATGTAAATCAGTTGAAAAGGTATTATGGGGGAACATCGCCCACTACTTCCATTCTACCACAAGAAGAGGATACATGCCTTACAGATTGTTCTAGAGGGGTAGAAGTGCGTCTAAAAAATTCAGAAGTGTTGAGCGCTATGGACCAGTTTTTATGTAACTTAGGAGATGACCAAGCTAGAAAGATTAAAGAGTTGCTAATGGCTTATCCGAGTTTATTCGGAGACGTCCCCAAACGTTGCACTCTGGGGACACATGATGTGGATGTACAAGGTGCTCTGCCAATCAAGCAAGCCCCGTATCGAACGAGCCCAGTGAAAAATAAGGCACTTAGAGAGGAAATAGATTTTCTGTTAACTCACGGTTTGATCGAATGCAGCAAAAGTCTGTGGGCTTCGCCCTGTGTCTCGTGGCTAAAGCAGATGGATCTTACCGTATGTGTACAGATTACTGGAAGGTAAATTCCGTGACCTTACCAGATGGGTATCCTCTACCTAGGGTAGACGATTTAATAGATAAAGTCTCCGGGGCTAAATATGTGAGTAGACTAGACCTGTTACGAGGTTATTACCAAGTACCACTGTCAACACGAGCCCAAGAGATATCGTCTTTTACTGTTCCTGGTGGTCTATTTAACTATTTAGTTATGCCCTTCGGCCTCTGTAATGCACCGTCTACCTTTCAGAGGCTGATGAATAGTCTAACTTATGAGCTGGAAGGTGTGGAAGCTTATTTGGACGATTTAGTAGTGATAAGTGAAGAGTGAGGACAGCATGTGTCTCGGCTAGAAGCACTTCTGAAAAAATTAGAAGAATACAATTTTACGGTTAATTTAGCCAAGTGTGAGTTTGGGCAAGCCCGAACAAAATACCTTGGCTTCAGTATCGGCCAAGGAACAGTAGCTCCTCTTAATGCTAAGATCAAAGCCATTTCAGAATTCCCTATACCTCGGGACAGAAAAGGAGTACAAAGATTTCTAGGGATGGCCAGCTACTACCGCCGGTTCTGCCCCAACTTCTCTCAGGTGGCAGCTCCCCTGTTTGAATTAACCAGTTCTAAAGTTAAATTCTGCTGGACCTCAGAATGTGACATGGCTTTTAGCAAATTGAAACGATTACTTGAATCGTCACCAGTATTACAAAGTCCAAATTTTGATGTCCCCTTTTCTTTGCATGTAGATGCCAGTAGCTATGCTGTGGGAGCAGTCTTGTTACAACCCTCATCCTCCTCTAATATTCTTCATCCTATTTGCTATTTTTCTGCTAAATTAAAGTCCCACCAGTTAAATTATGCAACGGTAGAGAAAGAAGCCTTAGCTTTAGTGTTATCTTTAGAGCACTTTGAAGTTTACCTGGGCACTACTACCCACAAAATCAGTCAATTCAGACCATAACCCTTTGACCTTTATTAATACTATGAAGTCGAAGAATGCCCGGATTCAGAGATGGGCTCTTCGAATTCAACCCTTTTCAATAAGTATTAACCACATACGTGGCCAGGATAACGTAATTGCTGACGCTCTGTCCCGCCCTTAAGGATAAGTCAGATATTCCCTTTTTCTTTTTTTTTCTTTTCAAATAACTAATATTGGTTTTGTGTTTAATATTTTGACTTTTGCCATCAACAGTAAGAAGATTGCTGTAACAAAAATAGGAGTCCTTATGGAGTTGAGATCCAGGAGGTCAGTCTGGCAGAAGCTGAGAATATACACTGCTTTGGCCATGTCTCCTGTTGTGTTCCCATGACGTCCTCAGCTTCTGACGTCGCCAGAGGTCAACTACTGTGTGTTTACCTCTAAGAGATGGAGCAAAGTTTAAAATTCCGTTTCCTGACTCCTGCTTCATGGTGACCCTGAAAAATCTTTTTTACTCTGAAGGACGTTGTCTTTGCAATTACCTGGATATGTAGTATAGAATGGAGGCATTGTGTGCCTGGTATGAGTTGAAGTCTATTGGTGCGACAGTCAGTCATACGGGAGGAGTGTTACGCCCTTCATGCATAATTTAAGAAGGGTCAATTGATTAGTGTGTAATTACGGCTTTTTCACTTAGTATTATATTACTGGTACCTTTATTCGTAGCTAAAATAAAGACTTCTAGTTTTATAATATTATCTGGCCATGAATTATTGATTTGTTTTGTAGGATGTTTTGTGTTTATATGTTGAATTGCCTTGTGGTCGTTTATGCTTCACAAACTCACTCATTCCGAGGTGACGTCAAGCTAGGGAGTTTTACTCATGGCAGTTCATTCTCTCCTCCGGTAGAGAAAGCACCAAGCCACGGAGCTCCCTTATTCTCTTGTTGCAAGCCTCAGGAGAACCTTTGAACCAGGATTCCTAGGTTCAACCAAGGTTGCTTGGATTACTTCAGTCTCGGAATACTTGACGGGTTGCGTCTGTGCAGTCAGCCATTTAAGTGAAGCAATACCCCACGTCTGAGTTCTCCAACTATTAAAGTCTCGTGATAGTCTCTAACCAGTTCTAGCTGTAGTGTATATGATTGACTGAGGAGGTGGTAAAGGCACCCTATCTAGTGATTCATTGATCTTGACTTTGATTATGAAATTACAGTGATTGTGTACATATGAATTTATAAGAAAAGGTATACCTAAATTTTATCAATTATTTAAATTACTAAGTGACTATAAGCTTAGTATTATACTGAATAAAACCAGATAAAGCATTATAGAACTTTTTTGCCTTATATTTATATGTGTGTATTTAAAAAGAGTAAGAAGACCTAAGTGGATCTTCACCTGTTGTTACTAACGGGTCTCCTCTCTGAAAAGAAAGGCTCAAAACGTAACAGCCTCTGACTTCAGTAATGATGACGATAGTGACGTGGATTGTGATTTTATTGCGCTTGACGATCATTCGAGTAGTGATAGTGAGGAATCATTTTCACCAGTGAAGCGTCGGTATGTTCGCCACCGCATGCGCTCGGGTAGTGTACCCTATGCTGTGCCCAGGGGACGGAGTACATCCCGTGGCCCTACACCAGTTTTAGATAGTGATAGTGAGGATGATGTGGCTACACTTGGCATGGATAGACCACAGGCATCAGTGGATGGTGGTAGTGGCACCACCATGCGTGACTCACCAGCCCAGGCTGGGACCCACGCTGCTGACTCATCAGTTCAAGGACAAAGCGGAGCGTCAGCCACCAGCCCACCACAACCACAACCACCTGCACAACCAGCCTATGATGTCCAGTATCCACCAGCAAACTGTATCTGGGATTGCCAGCAAAATCCCAATTTTGTTCCCAAGCCTCACCACTTTGATGACTCTCAAAGTGGAATTCTACCTACTTGTCCCCTTGGAACCATGGCCAATGAACTGGAATTCTTTGAATTATTCTTTGACCAGCCATTCATGGAAACTGTTGTCAGGGAAAGTAATAAGTATTTTGAGTACACCATGGCAAATACGATCATATCACCACAGTCAAGACTACACAGGTGGAAAGAGACGACTGTTGCAGAAATGTATTTGCTTTTTGCAACAATAATGCTTATGCCTCATGTCTATAAGCATAATATAAAAGCATACTGGTCCACAGATCGGCTAATTTCTACCCCGGTCTTCAGTGAAATCCTCCCAGTGAACAGGTTTATCTTATTCTTACGTATGTTGCACTTCTCTGACAAAACCAGGCCTGACAGAAGTGACAGGTTATACAAGATTAGAAATGTTTTCATGTATCTCAAACAAAAGTTCAGCATATACTTTTATCCATTCAAGAATCTTATAATTGACGAGTCTTCGATTTTGTTCAAAGGTAGACTGTCATTCAAGCAGTATATACCGAACAAGAGGAAACGCTTTGGTATAAAACTGTTTGTACTCTGTGACTGTGACAGTGGCCTGGTGTTGGATATTGTTGTATACACGGGAAGTAAAACATTGAAAGATACCAAGATGTTATTGGGTATCTCAGGTGACGTAGTGAGAAACATGATGGCACCTTATCTTGGTAAGGGGCATACATTATATACCGATAACTGGTACACAAGCCCATTACTCAGTGATTTCATGCGAGTGAACAAGACAGATGTGTGTGGCACAGTGCATTCTAATCGTAAACATATGTCCAGGCTCAATGCAGGTGCTCGTGGTGATGACGTGCAGGTGTTTACTGCCAATGACATCATGGCATTACAGTGGCATGACAAACGAGATGTCACATTGTTGACAACCATTCACCATAATGAAATGCAAGACAGTGGCAAAGTTGATCGAGTGACTAATGAACGTATTCGAAAACCAGTGACAGTGATTGATTATACACAAAACATGCGCTTGGTTGACAAATGTGACATGCAGATTGGTTTTGTTGACTGTGTTCGTAAGAGTTACAAGTGGTACATGAAACTTTTCTTCCATCTCATGGACATTTCAATGCTCAATGCATATAATATGTACCAAATAAAGACTGGCAACAGACCACCGTATGGTGAATTTTGTTTGTCTGTTGTCGGGCAACTCATAATGAAGTACCAGGTAAGAACACCTACTATACAACAAGGTCCTCGAATTACTCAGGATATACCCAAGCGTTTGGGGAGGGAAGGTGATCATTTCATAATACAGCTTCCTTCAACTCAGAAGAAATTTGCTCAGAAGAGATGCATCGTCTGTGCACAAAGAAAACGACAGCAACAAAGACGCAAAGACACTCGGTTTATGTGTGAGGAATGTAAGGTGCCTCTGTGCATGGTGCCTTGTTTCAAGGAGTTCCACAAGCTCCAGCAGTTCTAAAACCATGTCCAGTGATTGTAAATATGTAAATATATGATAGAACATTAGTACAGTGGACCCCCGCATAGCGAACTTAATCCGTGCAAGAGGGCTGGTCGTTATGCGAAATGTTCGCTATGCGAATTAATTTTCCCCATAAGAAATAATGGAAATAAAATTAATCCGTGCAAGACACCCAAAAGTATGAAAAAAAATTTTTTTTACCACAAAAAATGTTAATTTTAGTACACACAAACTGAAAAAGGCATGCACAATTACATGACACTTACTTTTATTGAAGATCTGGTGATGATTGATGGGATGGGAGGAGGGGAGAGCATTAGTCTTACTGTTTAGAAGGGGAATCCCCTTCCATTAACACTTGAGGAGCAAGTCCTTTTCCGGGGTTACTTCCCTTCTTCTTTTAATGCCACTAGGACCAGCTTGAGAGTCACTGGACTTCTTCGCACAACAAATCTGTCCATAGAGCTCTGTACCTCCCGTTCCTTCACGACTTTCCTAAAATGGGCCATAACATTGTCATTGAAATAGTCACCAGCACGGCTTGCAACAGCTGTGTCAGGGTGATTTTCATTTATAAAGGTTTGCAGTTCAACCCACTGTGCACACATTTCCTTAATTTTTGAAGTAGGCACAATGGATTCCACAACTGGCATAGGCTTCTCAGGGTTAGCCCCAAACCCTTCAAAATCTTTCTTAATTTCCATACTAATTCTCACCCTTTTTACCACAGGGTTGGCACTAGAAGCTTTCTTGGGGCCCATGGTCACTTATTTTCAACAAACAGAACCGAAAACACTGTAATAATACGAAATATTCCGAGTGTATGCTTGAATGTTACCGCGGAGGCTAGCTGGTAAACAATGGGACAGGCGGCACATGTGAGGCTGGCCGAGGCCGCACATTGGACGCGTCTCGGACGAAGTTCGCTGAGCGGGTTTTTGTCTACTATGCGGGGCAAAATTTCAGCGAACAAAGCGTTCGCTATGCGGATTGTTCGCTATGCGATGCGTTCGCTATGCGGGGGTCCACTGTATTATACAATATTTGTGCATGTTTATTGTAATAAACAACAGTGGTAAACAATAATATGATAATAACTTTAGTGCAGTTATTGTGTTCAATACAGTGAGTTTATATATATACATTATATACAGTATTGGTCTCTCAGGCCCCAAATGTTAGTAGGAAAAGAAAAAAATTGGAAAAGAAAAGAAAAAACTATAAAAAACCACTAATTGCAGATGACACTACATACGTCTTCTCTCACCCGAGCCAAGTCACGCTAGCCAATACTGTAAATACCGAATTACAGAAAATATCTACCTGGATGAGGACTAACAAACTTACACTAAACATTGACAAAACCTACTTCATTCAGTTTGGTAACAGAGCTACAGATGTACCTCTTAACATAATGATAAACGGATCACCTATCACAAAGCTAACAGAGGGAAAATTCTTAGGAATCCACCTTGATAATAGACTCAAATTTCATACACATATACAACAAATTTCTAAAAAAATTTCCAAGACTGTAGGCATACTATCGAAGATACGGTACTATGCTCCACAGTCAGCCCTCCTGGCCCTATATCACTCACTTATTTACCCCTATCTCACCTATGGAATTTGTGCATGGGGCTCAACAACAATTAACCATCTCAGACCACTAATTACCCAACAAAAGGCTGCAGTTAGAATGATAACAAATTCTCACTACAGGCAGCACACTCCACCAATATTCAATACACTAAACCTACTCACCATACAAAACATCCATACTTATTACTGCACCTATTACATACATAGAACACTTAACTCTGATATTAACCCTCCCCTCAAACATCTCCTTGCCAACCTCAACAGAACACATGACCATAACACAAGGCACAGATCACTCTTTGATGTTCCTCGTGTCCATCTCTCACTATGCAAAAACTCAATGCACATAAAAGGCCCTAAAATCTGGAATTCATTACCTGTAAATATAAAAGAAACACTACCTGTTTATAAATTCAAGTCTCTTCTCAAAGATCACTTACTCACCCAAAACCAAATAAATACTGAATAACTCAACCTTATAAATTGTATATCTTAAATGTTACTCACAATTATATCACATAAATGTTAAACCTAAAACCCAATCTAACTTTACTATTTTTTTAAATGAACTACCTAACAGAATTCTCCATACGACTGAATGTACAATAATGCATGCAACCATATGACCTGTCTTTGTAATACTCACTTGTACTTTATAGTAATCTGTTTACATTAATGTTTTATCACTGATTTCATCATTGCTTAGTTAATCTTAAGTTAATTTTAAGCCAGCCCGTAATGCTATGCATAGTATAAGTGGCTTTGGCATGCTGCTCTTATCTGTATTTTTTTGTACCTCTGTATGTGTGCTCAAATTGTAATAAATAAATAAATAAATAAATAAATAAATGCGCGTATGTGGAATTTGTCGATGTTGCCGCCACCACATCATTTTGGACAAATTTCTTGGCACTGTATCTCGGTAAGTACTGATCAGAAAAATTTTTTCTTTGTCTTATTACCTTCACAAAAATATGCTCCTTAATTCTGTAAGAAAAAATAATTTTTTTTTTTTTTCAAAATTTCTTGGACACTGGAGCAGCACTTCAGATTTTGGCCTTGGACCCTGAAGGGGTTAAAGTGATCCTTCCAAAACTCTTTTAGAGTCAATCGAGTGTCTGTGGTCACTTCAAAGCACTTTTGAAACAGCTTTTGTGTACAGTTTCTTGAAGTTGGAAATGACCTGCTGGTTCATGGGCTGCAGGAGAGGAGTGGTATTAGGAGGCAAAAACTTGACCTTAACCCTTTGACGGTTTCAGGCCCCTTTCTGAAACTGTCATTCTATGTCGCTAAATTTTTGAAAAAAAAAAAAAAAAGAGAATCTTTTCCCGATGGTAATGACACCAAAAGTTCGAAATTTGGTCGAAAACTCATGGAATTACGCTCCCGCGAAGTTAGCGGTCTCGGCGACATATGCGTATCGGCGATTTTGCCAACTTTGAGCCCTATTTTCAGCCAATTCCGTTGTTCCAGTTGACCAAACTCATAGCTATTTCTTTAGAACTCCATTTTATCTATCCGCTGAGTACAAGAAACCTCCCATTTACCAATTTGGACTACCCAATATTGTGGTCAGAAATTGGCAATTTGGCCAATTTCACGCAAACTAAAAAAGATGCCAATTTCAAAATAGGGTCCAGAATAAACAAGGTAGACATTCTTGGCACTAAAATATCATATCCTCTGTTCATTAGTCACATCTCTAGGCCCCTCTTATATTATTATTGCTTTCTATTTTGATTTTTTATTCATACAAAAAAATACAAAATTTACTGTTATGCAGACTTCTGCTTTATTGTAAAAATAGTATAAATAATATCAGTGCGCTAGTGAAAGAATATTAGACTCCCCAGTTGACATGTATTGGATGTATGGTGTGATTTGTTTACTCCTGAACATTGGTAAAAATCGAACATTTCCGCTACTTTGAGCTCAGTTTCAAGGTCGTTTTCATCGTCAAAGTAATGAAAATCATCTCTATTTCTGTAATATGTTTTCCATTTTATCACCTAAGACCATGAAAATGCAAATGCATCGATAAATACTATATGATAATACACCTCAAAGTCGGTGTTTTAATCCAAAAAAACAGAGTTTTTTTTTTCTCATTACACACTGTGTGCTGCAGGATTTTTTTTATGTGGTGCACACTGACCACACAGACCCATTCTCTCACATGTGGGCCTACCAGCTTTCTTCCGCTTGATTTGAAGCCGCTAGAATTACTGAGTATATATACGTCTGAAACACTGGCTCGTAAGACGTATATATACGACCAAAACAGTCAAAGGGTTAATGAAGCTCATGTCTGCATAAAGTCGTTCTGCCATGTCTGAAGGATGACCAGGTACACTGTCTAATACCAGGAGGCACTTAGGGTCTAATTTCTTTTCAATTAGGTAATTTTTCACAGTGGGGGCAAATGCATGGTGTAACCAGTCAAAGAAAAAGTCCCTAGTGACCCATGCCTTACTGTTTGCCCTTCACAGCACACACAAATTATCCTTGAGGACATTGTTTTTCCTGAACACTCTGGGAGTTTCAGTGATACACCAATAAAGGCTTCACTTTGCAATCACCACTAGCATTGGCACACATCAACAGAGTAAGCCTGTCTTTCATAGGCTTATGTCCTGGGAGTGCCTTTTCCTTCTGAGTAATGTAGGTCCTGCTTGGCATTTTCTTCCAAAACAGGCCTATTTCGTCGCAATTAAACACTTGTTCAGGTTTAAATTCTTCACTGTCTATGTAATCCTTGAATTCCTTCACATATTTTTCAGCTGCTTTTTGGTCCGAACTGGCAGCCTCACCATGCCTAATCACACTATGTATGCCACTACAATTCTTAAATCTTTCAAACCAACCTTTGCTGGCCTTAAATTCACTCACATCACCACTAGTTGCAGGCAATTTCTTTACCAAATCGTCATGCAACTGCCTAGCCTTTTCACAAATGATCGCTTGAGAGATGCTATCTTCTGCTATCTGTTTTTCATTTATCCACACCAATAACAGTCTCTCAACATCTTCTAATACTTACGGTCGCTGTTTCGCAATCACAGTTGCACCTTTTGCCAAGAACAGCTTCCTTGATTGCCATTTTCCTGGTCACTATAGTAGAGATGGTTGATTGGGGCTTACTATACAACCTGGCCAGCTCCGACACACGCACTCCACTTTCGTACTTTGCAATCATCTCTTTCTTCATTTCAATAGTCATTAGCACCTTTTTTCTCAAAGGGTTGGCACTAGAAGCTTTCTTGGGGCCCATGGTGACTTATTTTGCAGAAACAAGCACCAAAAACAGTGACAATATGGAATGTACCGAATGTATCCTTAGATGCACGCACACTGCCTGGCTTGTAAACACTGGCACACACGGGGCAGTTCAGGCCACACATGGACACGTCTCGTACGAATCGCATCGAATACCAGGTTTTCGATCGAATACCAAGGCAAATTTTTTGCGTTAAAATGCATCGAATACCGGATTTATCGAATACCGATGCCATCGAATACCGGGGGTCCACTGTATAGCTGGAGATAGCGTCCAACATCTCTGTTGTTAAAGAAGCCAACGATGCCATGATGTCAGAGACAGCAGAGGTGTTGCAAGGAAAGGATGGAGTAACTATGGAGGGAACTAAATATGTAGGTCTGAGGGGGGGCAGGAGTATGAATCTGGAGAGATGCGTCGGCTGGGGTAGAAGAAGCCTCCAGTGTAAGTGGAGAGGAAGGAGGTTGGAGGGTAACTATGGAGGAAGATGGGGGGAGGAGCAAATGGGAGGGAAACAGGGTAAGAGGGGACTGCACAAGGAAGAGGGGTGAACCTCTATCTTCGTTTGAAAGCTGGAAAGGGGGTGAGAACAAGGCTCCGAGGTAGGAGATATATTCTGTGCAAGTGATGGATGCAAAGACAGTGTAAGTCTGAGAGGTCTCACAGACTGAGAAGCAAGCGAGTGAAACGAAGTAGAAGTAGGAAGTGGTGCGGAGGTAGGACTGTCAGAGGATAAAACCGCAAAAGAATTAGAGACTGGGGAGACCACTTAAGACACAGACACAGAGGGATTGGGAGGCGGTAGGACCATCAAGGGTGGAGGTCTTCAGGCTACCCGAGCATACGGGACATGAGGGAGTTTACTTTGAAGGTGGAACTGAGAAACAGCCATAGTGTAAGTGAGGCCCTCACACTCCTTAAGATAATGGATCTCTCATTCATTACAATAAACCTGGCAATGGCATGAAAAGGAAGGATGAGGTTCTCTGCAATTGAGACAAGAGGGGGTAAGACTACAAGATGTATTGGAATGATCTGCTGCACCACAGACCAGGCATTCTGCCACAGATCTGCAGTGTTTAGCGGAGTGTCCAAAATGCCAGCAATTACGACACTGTTGGGTAGGGGGGACTACTTGACGGACCTCTAGGCGATGTCCCACAATATAGACAGAGGACAGAAGTTCATGGTAGTCGAAGGTTAAACGAGCGATGTTAATAGGACAACGCCTCCGAACACGAGCAGGCAAGATGTACGTATCTACCTTGAGAATAGGGAGATTCTGAAGGGCTAATTGTTCTAAAATATCCTCGCCGCAAGACAAAAAATCACTCTGAACAAAGGTACATGGTAAGGCCACAGTACTACTGCAAGAATTAAGAGTAGCGTACTTATGAACAGTGACTGGTATGTTATCTATGGAAGTAATGCGGGAGAGAGTATGAGCTTGCTCTGAATTCTGCACTGTTACGATACGCACACCACTTCAAAGAGCACGGAAGGATAAATTTTGGCCAACATGCCATAAAAGAGTTTTACCAATTCTGTGATCAGAAAGATTATCAGTTTGAGATGTCGTTTGTATAGAAAAGAATTTTGTCCATTGCGTACTCATTAGTCCAGTACGCAAAGGCAGTGAGTGTTGTGTAGGTCGCTTTTTTCTACTTTTTTTTATTCTTTTGCTACCTTAACTTGTATATTTTATCTTGTCAATTTAAATCTAGTTATACTCTAATTCTTGTAAACAACGTATATAACACCTTAGTGCAATTACAATTGAGAGTCTTGTGCCTTTTTTATATTATTAGATTAAACTCAGTTGTACTATAGTCAATACCAAATTCATTATATTGGACCATATTGCAATTACTAGTGAGAGACTGGTGCTATTTTTAATTTGTATTGTTATATTATTAGATTAAATCTAGTTGTACTATAGCTCATTCTAGCTCAAAACAGACTCCACAAAAGTCATTATATTAGACCTTAGTGCAATTATTTGATTACCACTTTATTGTTCACCACAACTTATATTAGTCCCTTTTATATTATAATTTTATATTATAATTCTAACTTTAAAGAATTACCTTTAAAGTACTACCTACTATCATATTCCCAAGCTCCATTATTTGATCATCACTTTATTTGTTCACCACAAATTATTTTAGTCCCTTTTATATTGTCTCCTTTATTTTAGCTTTAAAAAACTACCTTAGCTCATTATTTTTACACTTGTTAAATAATTCAGGTGCTATTTTTTTAGCTTTAGAATATTTACTTTGTTTTATACTTAATTCTAACTATAGATTCACTACAAATCTTATGATTACAAGCATTGATCCTGATACCAACCTCTTATTTAATGGCTTAAATGATTCAAACAGTTACTGTAATTACTACACAGCAGAACAATCAAAGGCACTTCTCAGAGCCAACAACAACATAACTATCTTTAACTACAATATCAGATCTTTAAGCAAGCATTACGATGACCTCCTAGCATTACTAAATTCCTTGCATGCCAATATGTCCATCATTACACTAACTGAAACCTGGCTAAAGCCTGATACTACAGATGTCTATGCCATTCCTGGTTACACAGCCATACACAACTGTAGGCCAGACCAACAAGGGGGTGGCACAGCTATATACTACTCAGACCAACTAGAATGTATCACTAATACTTGCACAAGGGATGAACATGGGGAATATATAATAGCTAAATTCAAATCCAAATACCTACAAAAACCTCTCACAGTGATAAACATCTACAGAGTTCCACAATCAAACATTAGCCAATTTAGTCAAAACCTAGGAAGTATGATAACTGATGCACGCATGAACAAAGATCACTTACTACTCTCAGGTGACTTCAATATAAATCTCCTGCAAGACCAGGACCCACACGTTACTGAATTCACAAACACAATGAGTAACTGCATGTTGCTACCAACAGTAACAAAACCTACAAGAGTTATGGAGACTAGTGTTTCCCTACTTGACCACATCTGGACCAACACCATATCCCCTTTAAAATCAGGCATACTTACAGATAATACCACAGACCACTACTCTACTTTCCTCATAACAACTCTTGGTAAAATACCCCAAGACACTACTAAAGTCACCTTCAGACTTCACAATGAGGCAGCCATTAATAACTTCACAACAGCAGTAACAAACATTGACTGGCACACTGAGCTAGAAATCTATACAGATATTGACGAATGTTTTAATAATTTTCTAAAAAAGACCCAATACCTCTATAACAAGCACTGCCCTAAAAAAACTAAACAGATGACAGCTAAGAGACTGAACAGTCCCTGGCTAACACCCAGCATTCTCAAATCCATAAATACAAAACACCGATATGAAAAACAGTACAGAATGGGTCACATAACCAGAGACCAAACAAAACGTTACTCGTCAATCCTAACCAGCCTGATAAGAAGGGCAAAAAAACTGTATTATGAGAACAGATTATCCAACTTACGAGGTGATATAAAAAAGACCTGGAAGACCCTATCAGAAATTCTGGGAACAAAAAAGATATCACGAAATAGCGAAATAAAATTAGCAAAATCAGATGAACCCCAACTCCCACCAACAGAAACAGCAAACAGACTCAATGATTTCTTCTCCACTATAGGACAAAACCTTGCCAATAAAATCCCAAGCTCAGATACCCCACCAAATGACTACCTCACTGGCAACTACCCGAACACACTGTTCCTAGCTCCGACTAACCCATACGAAGTCTCCCTTATTATCAACACTAAAAAACAAGGCAGGAGATTTAAATACCTTACCACCCTTTATATACAAAAAAGTGTCACAAGTACTATCACCAATCATTGCAACACTCTTTAACAAATCCATTGAATCCTCCACCTTCCCTACAGCTCTCAAAATAGCAAGGGTCACCCCGATCCATAAAGGAGGAGACCAAACAGAGTTGAATAACTATAGGCCAATATCCAATTTACACCCTCTCTCAAAAATCTTCGAAAAATTAATTCATAAACGAATCTACTCCTACCTCATCTCCCAAAACATTCTCAACCCCTGCCAATTTGGATTCAGGCCTAATAAAAATACTAATGATGCTATTATACACATGCTAGAACATATATACACTGCAATAGAGAAAAAAGAAGTCCCACTGGGGATCTTCATTGACTTACGTAAAGCTTTTGATACAGTTGACCATGACTTGCTCCACGTAAAACTGTCACACTATGGTATTAGAGGGCACTCCCTCAACTACCTCAAGTCATACCTCAGCAACAGAAGCCAATATGTGTACGCAAATGGGGCAAGCTCTTCCGCTCAACCAATTACAGTTGGTGTCCCACAGGGAAGTGTCCTTGGCCCTCTTCTCTTTCTCCTATACATAAATGACCTACCAAATGCTTCACAATTACTCAAACCCACACTTTTTGCAGATGACACTACATACGTCTTCTCTCACCCGAGCCCAGTCACGCTAGCCAATACTGTAAACACCGAATTACAGAAAATATCTACCTGGTTGAGGACTAACAAACTTACACTAAACATTGACAAAACCTACTTCATTCAGTTTGGTAACAGAGCTACAGATGTACCTCTTAAGATAACGATAAACAGATCACCTATCACAAAGCTAACAGAGGGAAAATTCTTAGGAATCCACCTTGATAATACTCAAATTTCATACACATATACAACAAATTTCTAAGAAAATTTCCAAGACTGTAGGCATACTATCGAAGATACGGTACTATGTTCCACAGTCAGCCCTCCTGGCCCTTTATCACTCTCTTATTTACCCCTATCTCACCTATGGAATTTGTGCATGGGGCTCAACAACAATTAACCATCTCAGACCACTAATTACCCAACAAAAGGCTGCAGTTAGAATAATAACAAATTCTCACTACAGGCAGCACACTCCACCAATATTCAAAACACTCAACCTACTCACCATACAAAACATCCATACTTATTACTGCACCTATTACATACATAGAACACTTAACTCTGATATTAATCCTCCCCTCAAACATCTTGCCAACCTCAACAGAACACATGACCATAACACAAGGCAAAGATCACTCTTTGATGTTCGTGTCCATCTCACGCTATGCAAAAACTCAATGCACATAAAAGGCCCTAAAATCTGGAATTCATTACCTGTAAATATAAAAGAAACACTACCTGTTTATAAATTCAAGTCTCTTCTCAAAGATCACTTACTCACTCAAAACCAAATAAATACTGAATAACTGAACCTTATAAATTGTATATCCTATATGTTACTCACAATTATATCACACAAATGTTAAACCTAGGACCCAATCTAACTTTGTTATTTTTTAAATACACTACCTAACAGAATACTCCATTCTACTGAATGTACAGCAATGCATGCAACCATATGACCTGTCTTTGTAATACTCATTTGTGCTTTATAGTTATCTGTTTACAATAATGTCTTATCACTGATTTCATCATTGCTTAGTTAATCTTAAGTTAATTTTAAGCCAGCCCGTAATGCTATGCATATAAGTGGCTTTGGCATGCTGCTCTTACCTGTATTTTTTTGTACCTCTGTATGTATGCTAAAATTACTAAATAAATAAATAAATAAAACTGTCGTCAATCGGTTGTCTTGGATGCTTAGGAGTAGAACCGTGGGCGGTCTGACCCAAGGGAGGTGGGCAATCCAAGAACCGGCGCACCGTATTCAGGGAAGCCGGACACATTATGAAAGGAGTGCTAGAAGCAGCAGCATGAATAGAAATGGGTGATGCCGCAGCACCTGCAGCAGGTGACAAGGCACCACCAGCAGGTGGAGGGGTATGAGAAGAGTCGAGAGAATGGTCTGATAACAAAGCCAGGTCAGAACAGGGTGTGGGATCAGAATGGGACCTGAGAGGAGGAAGGGTTTTACAGGGCAAAGACTCCATAATAAAAGGGGCATCTTCTGTAATATCTTCTTTGTTATTTTAACCCTTTGAGGGTTTTCGTCGTACTAGTACGTCTTACGCGTAGGGGTTTTTGACGTACTAGTACTCATAAATTCTAGCGACCTCAAATCTAGTGGGAGAAAGCTGGTAGGCCTTCATATAAAAGAATGGGTCTATGTGGTCAGTGTGCACAGTCTAAAAAAAATCCTGCAGCACACGGTGCATAATGAGAAAAAAAAAACTTTTTCCATTTTTTTTTAATAAATCAGCGACTTTGCAGTGTATTTTCGTATAGTATTTATTGTTGTATTCTAGTTTTCTTGGTCTCATTTTATAGAATGGAAGACATATTACTGAAATTGAGATGATTTTGACTGGTTTTACAATGAAAGGTGCCTTGAAATTGAGCTCAAAGTAGCAGAAATGTTCGATTTTTACCAAACTTCAAAAGTAAACAAATCGTGCCAAGCGTGCAATACACGTCAACTGGTGAGTCTAATATTCTTTCACAAGTGCACCAATAATATTTATACCATTTTTTACACTAATGCAGTAGTCTGCATAACAGTAAATCTTATATTTTTTGTGAGAATAAAAATTCAAAGTGGAAAGCAAAAGAATATAAGAGGGGCCTTGAGACGTGACTAATGACTAGAGGAAATGTCATTTTAGTGCCAGGAATGTCTTTCTTGTTTATTCTGGACCCTATTCCGAAATTGGCATCTTTTGAAATTTGTGTGAAATTGGCAAAATTGCTAAATTCTGACCACTGTACTGGATAGTTGAATTTATAAATGGGTGGTTTCTTGCACCCATTCGATAGAAAAAATGGACTTCTAGCGAAATATTCATGTTTTTTGTCGACTAGTACAGTGAAATTGGCCGAAAATGGGGCTCAAAGTGGGCAAAATCGCCGATCCGTAAACATCGCCGAGACCGCTAACTTTGCGAGAGCATAATTCCGTAAGTTTTCTATCAAATTTCAAACTTTTGGTGTCGTTATGATCGGGAAAAGATTCTCTATCTTTTCATAAGAGAAAATAATTTTTTTTTTTTTTTAAATTTGGCCGACCCTGAGAACGAGTTTCGGAGAGGGCCTGTCGACCCTCAAAGGGTTAAGAAAAAAAGAAATAAGGAAAGAAAACAAGAGGGACTGCAGAGGGACAGTCGCTAAGAGGTATGGAGGGGCCGAAAGCTCCTCCCCTCATCCGAGAGGGCCTCGAGCCCACTGGCAGTGAAGATGCAGCATGGAACCCATGCTATGCCCTACCCTTCACACCAAGAAACCAGCACTCCAGGATAGCAGCCTCACATCCACCGAGCTACCTCAGCAGACAAAAGAAAGGATGGTCAGAAATCAAAGCATACCTCATTCGGCTGCCAACCCCCAGAACTGACAGGCAGCTTCTGGAGACCCACCCATCATCTAAAGGGCACCCTGCCCACGACCCGGAAATCCGGGAAGGGAGCAGGGCCTCCTCAGACAATTCAGATTCCAGGGCAAACTACGCCACCCCCGAGGGACCTCATGGAGTGGGAAGAACCCCGGAATGCCACCCCCTACCTAGAAACTGTAATGCCAGAGGAGAAGACCCCAGAGGCTACAAATGGGATGGGAAAAAAGGGGAGGGTGAGGAGAGGAGAGGAAAGGGGAAAAAAAAAGGAGGTATGGGGAGGGTGGGGTAAGAAAGGGAGGATTGGGGGGGGGTAATTAGGTTCGGTCGGAGGAAGAAGACCAAAAGGTCCAATTCCTCAGACTGATAGCCTCTTTACTGCTACAAGGAGCCCCCCCCCTTAAAGAGGGCCTTTGTTGTAGATGTGCTGAGAGTGACATGGCTAGTGTTACATCATGCATTACACAACCACCACCACCCATTACCCATACCCTCTTCCCCAACAAGCATGCTGTCTTCCGCACCACCCATATGGAAATAAGTCACTGTGTCTGATTTTTTTGGGTTATCCTAGGTTGATGGTCGTCTGGGTTTTTAGCACTATTTCTGGTATCCTGGGCATTGCTTTCAGTCACAAACTCCTCAGAACCATGAAATTCATCTTCACTGACACTTCCATCTGTGCTAGAAGAGCTCCATTTCACCAGGAAGTAAGGTATTTCTTACCACAAAGCATGGTAAAGAAGGCCTACTGAAATTGCACTCCCACAATGCACCACTGGTTCCCCAATTTTTTTTATAATGCACACACTGACCATGCAGACCCATTCTCTCACATGTTGGTCTACCAGCTTTCTCCCGCTAGAACTGAAGCCACTAGAATTTTGGCGTACTAATACTTCACTAACACTGGCTTGTAAGCTGTACCTATACAGCATTGACAATGAATGGGTTAACCCCTTGACTGTCACAATCCCAAATCCTAAGGTGTCTCCTGGAGTAGCAAAATTTAACCCTTAAACGGTCCAAACGTATATACATGTTTTTTCAACATTTGAAAGTATGTAAAAAAATATACATCTTTTTTTTTTTAAATTTGAAAATGTGTAAACAATTTTTTATCTACTTTTTTTTTTTGTTATATTTGAAAATATGTCAAAAAAAAAAAATAGATCTACTTTTGGAGCACTACGCATTTGAACGTCATCTATTTGGACCGATTAAACCTTTGACTGTTTACGCCGTATAAATACGTATAAATATGTTGTGTATCTTTATATGTGTATGCTTCTAGACTGTTGTATTCTGAGCACCTCTGCAAAAACAGTGATAATGTGCGAGTGTGGTGAAAGTGTTGAATGATGATGAAAGTATTTTCTTTTTGGGGATTTTCTTTCTTTTTTGGGTCACCCTGCCTCGGTGGGAGACGGCCGACTTGTTGAAAAAAAAAAAAAAAAAAAAATACGTCTTACATGCCACTGTTTCTGACGTATCTATACACAAATTCTAGCAGCTTCAAATCAAGCAGGAGAAAGCTGGTAGGCCCACATGTGAGAGAATGGGTCTCCATGGTCAGTGTGCACCATATAAAAAAAAATCGGGGAGCCAGTGGTGCACTGTGGGAATGCCATTTCAGTCATCCTTTTTCAGGATGCTTAGCGGTAAGAAATATGTGACTCCACAGCAAATCTGGGACTCTTCTCTTCCCAAGTGATGCTCTAACACAGATGGAAGTGTCAGTGAAGATCAATTTCATGATTTCCAGGAGTTTGAGACCAAAAGCAATGGAGGAGGAGGAAGAGGAGGAGGAGGAGGAAGAGGAGGAGGAAGAGGAGGAGAAGAGGAGAAGGAAGAAGAAGAAAGAAGAGGAGAAGGAAGAAGAAGAAAGAAGAGGAGAAGGAAGAAGAAGAAGAAGAAGAAGAAGAAGAAAGAAGAAGAAAGAAGAAAGAAGAAAGAAAGAAGAAAGAAGAAAGAAGAAGAAAGAAGAAAGAAGAAAGAAGAAAGAAGAAAGAAGAAAGAAGAAGAAGAAGAAGAAGAAGAAGAAGAAGAAGAAGAAGAAGAAAAAGAAGAAAAAGAAGAAAAAGAAGAAAAAGAAGAAAAAGAAGAAAAGAAGAAAAAGAAGAAGAAGAAAAGATGTTATAATACTGTTCCCTTGAAGCAAGAAAAAAAAAGTCCACCACATGACAGTGACAAGATAAGGGGAGATAACATCTGATAAGAGCTGACGTTTGACGAGCATAAACGAGGGTGGAGGAGGGTGCAGCTGATAAGAAAAGATTAGATGACCATTGCCCTCCCTTTGTTTTTGCTGGTACACAAACATTTCTGTCTGTCTATTTGTCTGTCTGCCAAGCTCCCTGTTTATCTGTCTAGCTCTCTGTCTCAGAGAGAGCAACAAGACTGTGTCATCATCACGTTTACTCACATCTTCAAGCAGAGTATAGCACTTTGTCTGGATTTTTTGGGTTATCCTAGGTAATTTACACTATGTATACTTGTATTTATGTGTACCTGTGAGACAGAGATAGACAGACAGATAGAAAGAGACAGATTGAAAGAGATAGAATGAGGGAGAAAGATAATTAGATAGAATGGAAGGGAAGCAGCATCTGAACCCATTGTTTTGACAGGCGGTAGGGGGAGTGAGTAATGAGACAATATGTCATTTTGACTGCTGCCGACTCCTGACTCAAAACAATTATAAGCCACACACTCGCACACAAGACAAGCTTGTTGAATGAAGATAATAGCAGTTATATGAAAGTAACTAGTGACTCTATATGTGTACATATATAGAAACCAGAAGGAGGGAAGAATGGAAGGCAGGAATGAAGGAAGGACGAGATGAAAGGAAGGAAAAAAGTAAGGAAGGACAGATGAACTAATGTAGGAAGAGAGGTAGGAAAGGAATGCAGGAAAGGAATGCAAGAAGGTAGGAAGGAAGGAATGATGACACACGACCATTTACCTAGGATAACTACATAACACAACTGCCTGCTAATACTTTGAAGAAAACTGCTCAGACGAGGTGTTTTGTCTTTGCACATAAAAAAAAAGTCCACAAAAATGCACACACACTGGTTTTATGTGTGAGGAGTGTAAAACACCATTGTGTATGAAAACATGTTTCACAGAGTACCACAAGCTACAGAACTTGTAGGAATATGTTCGGTGACTGTACATTGGTATATATATATATATATATATATATATATATATATATATATATATATATATATATATATATATATATATATATATATATATATATATACATATATATATATATATACAGTGGACCCCCGCTTAACGATCCCCTCCAAATGCGACTAATTATGTAAGTGTATTTATGTAAGTGCTTTTGTACATGTATGTTTGGGGGTCTGAAATGGACTAATCTACTTCACAATATTCCTTATGGGAAAAAATTCGGTCAGTACTGGCACCTGAACATACTACTGGAATGAAAAAAGTTCGTTAACCGGGGGTCCACTGTATATATATATATATATATATATATATATATATATATATATATATATATATATATATATATATATATATATTACAGAACAATAGTAATAAACAATTTTTTGTATTGTTTGTTTTTGTAAACAAGTTTTGTAAACAATATATTGATAATTATGTTTGTGTGCTTATTGTGTTGTATACAATGAGTGTATATATGTACATTGAACCTTACTTTGGTCTCACAGGCCACATAAGTTATGTGAAAAAATAAAATACTGAAAAAAAAAAAACTTCAAATACAAGTAAACTAAAGTTTACCGGGTGAGCGGCAGTCGCCGCTGTTGCCATACGTGGCTCATTTTCTGCAAACTTCACACCTCTATATCTCGGTAAGTACTGATGGCAAAAAATTTTTTTTTTTGGACTAAAACACTCAGAAAAATAATCTTAACATTTTCATAAGAAAAAATAATTTTTTTTTTCGAATATTTTGCGACATAGAATGACAGTTTCAGAAAGGGGCCTGTGACAGTCGAAGGGTTAACCCTTTGACTGTCGTGGCCGAATATATAAGTCTTACGCGGTACCGTGTTTGACGTACATATACTCAAATTCTAGCGGCTTCAAATCAAGGAGAAAGTTGGTAGGCCCACATGTGAGAGAATGGGTCTGTGTGGTCAGTGTGCACCATATAAAAAAAATCTTGGAGCACGCAGTGCATAATGAGAAAAAAAAAAACTGCACACTAACAACCACTTTCAAGGCAGGTGAAATTGTTGACCTAGAAAATGTACAGAGAACCTTCACGGCGCGCATAACAGAGATAAAACACCTCAATTACTGGGAGCGCTTGAGGTTCCTAAACCTGTATTCCCTGGAACGCAGGCAGGAGAGATACATGATTATATACACCTGGAAAATCCTAGAAGGACTAGTACCGAACTTGCACACGAAAATCACTCGCTACGAAAGCAAAAGACTTGGCAGACGATGCACCATCCCCCCAATGAAAAGCAGGGGTGTCACTAGCACGCTAAGAGACCATACAATAAGTGTCAGGGGCCTGAGACTGTTCAACTGCCTCCCAGCATACATAAGGGGGATTACCAACAGACCCCTGGCAGTCTTCAAGCTGGCACTGGACAAGCACCTAAAGTCGGTTCCTGACCAGCCGGGCTGTGGCTCGTACGTTGGTTTGCGTGCAGCCAGCAGCAACAGCCTGGTTGATCTGGCTCTGATCCACCAGGAGGCCTGGTCACAGACCGGGCCGCGGGGGCGTTGACCCCCGGAACTCTCTCCAGGTAAACTCCAGGTTTCTTTTAATTAAAATGCCAACTTTGTGGTCTATTTTTGTATAGTATTTATGGTTGTATTCTCATTTTCTTGGTCTCATTTGATAGAATAGAAAACATATTATAGAAATAGAGGTGATTTTGATTGATTTTACTATAAATAGAACCTGGAAATGGAGCTCAAAGTAGGGGAAATGTTTGATTTTTGCCGATGTTCAAAAGTAAACAAATGATGTCATTGTCCAATAAATGTCCAACTAGCTATTCTAATATGCAGTCATGAATGGGTTGATGTTATTTACACAATTATTACAGTATTGGAGTAGTCTGCATAACAGTAAATCTTCTATTTTTTGTTTGAATAAAAATTCAAAATAGAAAGCAAGAGTAATATCAGAGGGGCCTGGAGACATGACTGATGAACAAAAAAATGTTATTTTAGAGCCAGGAATGTCTGCATTGTTCATTCTGGTCCTTATTTTGAAATTATCATATTTTTAAATTTTCGTGAAATTGGGCAAATTGCAAATTTCTGACCACGTTATTGGGTAGTTGAAATTGGTAAATGGGCAGTTTCTTGTACTCAATCGATAGAAAAAAATGGAGTTCTAAAGAAATAGCTATGAGTTTGGTCGACTGGAACAATGGAATTAGCCGAAAATAGGGCTCAAAGTGGGCGAAATCGCCGATTTGTAAATATTGCCGAGGTCGCTAACTTCGCGAGAGCGTAATTCTGTCAGTTTTCCATCAAATTTCGTTTTTTTTGGTGTCATTACAATCGGGAAAAGATTCTCTATCATTTCATAAGAAAAAATAATTTTTTTTTTTAAATTTTGTGACACCAGGAGACACCTCAGAATTGGGGGTTGTGACAGTCAAGGGGTTAAGGGTAAAAAAAATTTTTCTTATGAAATGATAGAGAAACTTTTCCCGATTGTAATGACACCAAAAGAACAAAATTTGATGGAAAACTGACGGAATTATGCTCTCTTAAAGTTAGCAACCTCGGCGATATTTACGAATTGGCGATTTCGCCCACTTTGAGCCCTATTTTCGGCTAATTCCATTGTTCCAGTTGACCAAACTCATAGCTATTTTTTAGAACTCCATTTTTTCTATCAATTGAGTACAAGAAACTGCCCATTTACCAATTTCAACTACCCAATAACGTGATCAGAAATTTGCAATTTGGCCAATATAACGAAAATTAAAAAATATGACAATTTCAAAAGAGGGTCCAGAATGAACAATGCAGACATTCCTGGCTCTAAAATAACATTTTCTTTGTTCATCAGTCACATCTCCAGGCCCCTCTGATATTACTCTAGCTTTCTATTTTGAATTTTTATTCAAACAAAAAATAGAAGATTTACTGTTATGCAGACTACTGCAATATTGTAATAATTGTATAAATAATGTCAACCCATTCATGACTACATATTAGAATGGCTACTTGGACATTTATTAGAAAATGACATCATTTGTTTACTTTTGAACATCGGCAAAAATCAAACAGTTCCCCTACTTTGAGCTGCATTTCAAGGTTCTTTTCATAGTAAAACCAATCAAAATCACCTCTATTTCTATAATATGTTTTCTATTCTATCAAATGAGACCAAGAAAACGAGAATACAACCACAAATACTATACAAAAATAGACCACAAAGTCGGCATTTTAATTAAAAGAAACGGTCAATTTTTTTTTTTCTCATTATGCACTGCGTGCTGCAGGATTTTTTTTATATGGTGCACACTGACCACACAAGACCCATTCTCTCACATGTGGGCCTACCAGCTTTCTCCTGCTTGATTTGAAGCCGCTAGAATTTATGAGTATATATACGTCAAAAACGGTGGCTCGTAAGACATATATATACGACCAAAACAGTCAAAGGGTTAATAAGTTATGAAAGCCTAGGGAATGAGTGGCAGTCAAAGAAAGAAGAGGGGAGTTGTTAGATGGAGAGTTGGAGGCATCTTGAAGATGGAGGGAATAATCTGAGGAACTTAAATGTTGATGAGAATAGGGAAGCTGGGCAGGGAGGAATAACATCTTGTAGGAGTGCATGAGGCAGTGAGTAAAATGAAAGGGGGTAAAGTAGCTGGGACTGATGGGATAAAGACAGAAATGTTGAAAGAAGGGGATATATAATTTTGGAATGGTTAGTTCTTTAACCCTTTGAGGGTCGACAGGCCCTCTCCGAAACTCGTTCTCAGGGTCGGCCAAATTTAAAAAAAAAAAAAAATTATTTTCTCTTATGAAAAGATAGAGAATCTTTTCCCGATCATAAAGACATCAAAAGTTTGAAATTTGATAGAAAACTTACAGAATTATGCTCTCGCAAAGTTAGCGGTCTCGGCGATGTTTACGTATTGGCGATTTTGCCCACTTTGAGCCCAATTTTCGGCCAATTTCACTGTACTAGTCGACAAAAAACATGAATATTTCGCTAGAACTCCATTTTTTCTATCGAATGGGTGCAAGAAACCACCCATTTATGAAATTCAACTATCCAGTACAGTGGTCAGAATTTAGCAATTTTGCCAATTTCACACAAATTTCAAAAGATGCCAATTTCCGAATAGGGTCCAGAATAAACAAGAAAGACATTCCTGGCACTAAAATGACATTTCCTCTAGTCATTAGTCACGTCTCAAGGCCCCTCTTATATTCTTTTGCTTTCCACTTTGAATTTTTATTCTCACAAAAAATATAAGATTTACTGTTATGCAGACTACTGCATTAGTGTAAAAAATGGTATAAATATTATTGGTGCACTTGTGAAAGAATATTAGACTCACCAGTTGACGTGTATTGCATGCTTGGCACGATTTGTTTACTTTTGAAGTTTGGTAAAAATCGAACATTTCTGCTACTTTGAGCTCAATTTCAAGGCACCTTTCATTGTAAAACCAGTCAAAATCATCTCAATTTCTGTAATATGTCTTCCATTCTATAAAATGAGACCAAGAAAACTAGAATACAGCAATAAATACCATACGAAAATACACTGCAAAGTCGCTGATTTATTCCAAAAAAATGGTCAAAGTTTTTTTTTTCTCATTGTGCACTGTGTGCTGCAGGATTTTTTTTAGACTGTGCACACTGACCACATAGACCCATTCTTTCATATGAAGGCCTACCAGCTTTCTCCCACTAGATTTGAGGCCGCTAGAATTTATGCGTACTAGTACGTCAAAAACCCCTACGCGTAAGACTTACTAGTACGACCAAAACCCTCAAAGGGTTAATTTAATAAATGTATGGAAGAGGGCAAGGTTACTAAGGATTGGCAGAGAGCATGTATAGTTCCTCTGTATAAAGGCAAAGGGAACAAAAGAGAGAGTAAAAATTACAGGGGAATAACCTTGTTGAGTATACCTGGTAAAGATTATGGTAGAGTTATTACTGAAAGAATTAAGAGAAAGAATGAGATCAGGATAGCAGATGAACAAGGAGGCTTTAGGAAGGGTAGGGGGTGTGTAGACTAAGTATTTACAGTGAAACATATAGCCGAACAGTCTTTAGATAAGGGTAAAGAGCTTTCTGTGGCATTATGGATTTGTCAAAAGCATATGATAGGGTGGATAGGGAGGCAATGTGGCAGATGTTAAAAATGTATGGAACAGGAGGTAGGTTATGGAAAACAGTGAAGAATTTTGTATGAGGATAGTGAGGCTGAGGTTAGAGATGTAGGAGAGAGACAGGGACTATTTCCCAGTAAAAGTAGGCCTTAGACAGGGATGTGTGATGTCACCACGGTTGTTCAATATACAGCCTCTCCTCACTTAACTACAGACATAGGGACCTAAGACCCTATCGGTAAACGAATTCATTGCTAAACAAGGAGCATAGTATAATAGTAGTGGATTTTTGTCAACCATTTTTTATATTGTTTTACTGTCACCTTTACACCATTTATAACATTTCTGGTATATTTTTAAATATTTATACAGCAGTGTACTGTATATTGTAATAAGCAGAATTGAGGAAATCAACTCTAATATACATTATTTAGGTATAAATAATGATCAGAGAGCCCATCGTAAGTCCGAGTTGTCGGTAAACGAGTATGTCGTTAAGTGAGAAGAGGCTGTAATTATAGATGGGGGTTGCAAGAAAAGTGAATGCTCAGGTGTTAGCAACAGGCATGGAGTTAAAAGATAAAGAATCTAATACAAAGTGGGAGTTGTCACAGATGCTTTTCGCTGATGATACAGTGCTTTTGGGAAATTCTGAAGAGAAGTTGCAGAGGTTGGTTGATGAGTTTGGTAGGGTATGCAAAAGAAGGAAATTAACCCTTTCAGGGTTTCGGCTGTACTAGTACGGTTTATTCATCAGGGTTTTTGACATACTAGTACGCCTAAATTCTAGCGCCCTCAAATCTAGTGAGAGAAAGCTGGTAGGCCTACATATGAAAGAATGGGTCTATGTGGTCAGTGTGCGCAGTATAAAAAAAAAAATCCTCTAGCACACAGTGTGTAATTAGAAAAAAAAAAAACTTTGACCATGTTTTTGGATTAAAACTGCGACTTTGCACTGTATTTTTGTATGCTATTTGTGGTTGTATTCTAGTTTTCCTGGTCTCATTTTATAGAATGGAAGACATATTACAGAAATTGAGAGGATTTTGACTGGTTTTACAATGAAAAGTACCTTGAAATTGAGCTCAAAGTAGCAGAACTGTTCGTTTTTTACCAAAGTTCAAAAGTAAACAAATCATGCTAAGCGTCCAATACACGTCAACTGGTGTGTCTAATATTCTTTCACAAGTGCACAGATATTATTTATACCATTTCTACACTAATGCAGTAGTCTGCATAACAGTAAACCTTCTATTTTTTGTGAGAATAAAAATTCAAAGTGGAAAGCAAAAGAATGTAAGAGGGGCATGGGGACGTGACTAGTGAACAGAGGAAATGTTATTTAAGTGCCAGGAATGTCTTTCTTGTTTATTCTGGACCCTATTTAGAAATTGGCATCTTTTGAAATTTGTGTGAAATTAGCAAAATTGCTAAATTCTGACCACTGTATTGGATAGTTGAAATCGGTAAATGGGTGGTTTCTTGTACTCATTCGATAGAGAAACTGGAGTTCTAGTGAAATAATTATGAATTTTGTCGACTAGTACACTGGAATTGGCCGAAAATAGGGCTCAAATTGGGCAAAATCGCCGATGCTTAAACATCGTGGAGACCGCTAACTTCGCGAAAGCTTAATTCCGTAAGTTTTCCATCAAATTTCATACTTTTGGTGTCATTATGATCGGGAAAAAGATTCTCTATCTTTTCATAAGAAAAATATTTTTTTTTTAAATTTGGGTGACCCTGAGAACAAGTCTGGGAGAGGGCCTAAGGACCCTGAAAGGGTTAAAAGTAAATATAGGAAAGAGTAAGGTGATATGATAACAAAAAATTTAGGTAACGAAAGACTGGATATCAGATTGGACAGAGTATGGAGGTGAATATATTCAGATATTTGGGAGTGGACGTAGCAGATGAGTCTATGAAAGATGAGATGAATCATAGAATTGATGATGGAAAAAGGGAGAGTGGTGCACTGAGGAGTCTCTGGAGACCAAGAACATTATCCAAGGAAGCAAAGAGAGGAATGTACGAGTGCATAGTTATATCAATGCTCTTATACGGGTGTGAAGCATGGGCGGTGAATGTTGAAACAAGGAGAAGGCTGGAGGTGGTGGAGATGATGCGTCTGAGAGCAATGCGTGGAGCGAATATAATGCAGAGAATCTGTAGTTTGAAAATCAGATGGTGGGGGGTTACTAAAAAATTATCCAGAAGACTAATGAGGGGTTGTTGGGGTGTTTTGGACATTGAGAGAGGATGGAATGAGATAGATGGACTTGGAAAGCATATAAAGTTGTAGTGGAAGGAAGGCGGGGTAGGGGTCGGCCTAGGAAAGGTTGGAGGGAGAGGGTAAAGGAGGTTTTGTGTGTGAGGGGTTTGGACTTCCAGCAAGCATGCCTAAGTGTGTTAGATAGGAGTGAGTGAAGACAAATGGTTTTTAAGACTTGACATTTGTTGGAGTGTGAGCAAGGGTTAACATTTGTGAAGGGATTCAGGAAACCTGGCAGGCTGGAATTAAGTGCTGGAGGTGGGAAGTACAGTGCCTGCACTCTGAAGGAGGGGTGCTAATGTTGCAGTTTTATAACTAGTGTAAGTGCACCTCTAGCAAGACAGTGATGGAGTGAATGATGATGAAAGTTTTTTCCCACCCTGCCTTTGTGGGAAATGGCTGATGTATTAAGAAAAAAAAAATTATTTTTACAGTGCCATGATCCCCATATAAGCATTATATGGAGCATAAAATACCACAAAAGTAACATATGATAATTCATTTTTTGTGATAACAAATTAATTAACCCATCTCAAACACACACAAGCAATTATCGAAGAGTCTGTCCTGATAGTATCATTTTTTTGCCTGGCAAATGCTCAGTTTTTGTCCTGAAAATTTTCATTTTCATAGTGCATGGGGAGGCTGCTGCTTCCCCTAGGAAAAATGAACTGGTCCTAATTTTGCTACATTACTGTCCAAAAAAGTAATTATGGTTGCTCTTGACCATCATGAACCACATTTTTATAAAAAGTGTATTGTACTGATAAGGGCTACAATTATTCTTACATTTTCTGTTTTCTGCTATTATTAAAAATTACTCTAGCTTTTTGTTTTTTTTTAGAATATAAACTTCATTTCTTTCCTGATACTTCATTTTCTTTGGAGAAAACAAGGATTCCCATTTTATGGGGGCAAAAGTTCAAGGTTTTTCACCCATAAATGAACCTCAAAAAAACTTGGTGTGGAATGTTTTCTCTTTGAGTGGAACATAAAGAGAAAATAACATTTTCAAGCTTTCATTTTTGTAGACTACCCTAGTATTCGTCCCTTCACTAACTATCCAGATTCAATAGTACTTAACCTGAGTGATACACATCATTCAAAGTGCCACAATTAATACAGTAAAATTACTAGGTGAAAATTATAGAAGTAAACAAGTAAAAAGTTTTGAAATAGTTATGAAGCAGCAATACAGTATGTATATGGAAGCTAGTTGAAGCTTTTATGAATGATGGGATTACTGTAGTCTTAAGCAGAGCTGACCTGCCGTCGTGTCTGCATAAAACCAATGTCTTTAGAGGTGAAGAGTGACCGGCGCGGCGGCAACTGGTTGTCTTGAAAATCTCCATGAAACTCTGTCAGTTTATTCTCGAGTATGTAGAATTCATGGTACCTTCTCTCCACTTCCCAATGTACTTCTTCCGGCAACTCAGCTTTTTGAGAAAAATGGTATAAATATGCCATAATTGGGAAGTAATTTACATCACTGATAGAGTACATTCCTGTAAGGGACAGTAATTCATAATTTTTATATCAAATATTCAATTTTGGTTAGGTTAATATTAAAGAAATTGATATACCTACCTCCAGTAACATCAATTCTGGTAACATCCACTATAAATGCATAGTACGGTTTGTTGACATGGTCAAGGCGCTGCTCCACACAAGGGATGCTCACTCTCCATGCACTGAGGTCGCGGAAACTTGACGTCAAGCCCTCCAGACTACTGACTGACTGTGACATTCCACTTACTTCATCAGCCTGCCATAACAACCTGTCTTAGTCTGCTGCATTCAAAATAACTCCTCAATATTTATTAACATACTGAGTTAATTTCAATAAAAATATTTAGAGTACCTAAACTTGGTATTTATATTTTCCAGCATTTTCAATATTCAAGAAACAAATGTTAAATTATTAACATAACTTTGAAGCAATTACACCAACCATCCGACTTACGACCTGCTCAACTTACGACCACTCGACTTATGACCGTGTTTTTTATGCCAAATTTCTGGGAAATAAACAATTATTTGTGTTGTACAAAGTGTTTATCCTAAACCTTACAGTATAAAATACAGTACTAACAGCATAAAAAGTAAAGTAAAATGTGAAATACCAAAATAAAACAATAAAGTAGAGTCATTACAAAAATGTTTTGTTGATATTCAGTAGCAAAGTTCGACTTACGACCATTTTGACTTATGACCGGTTTCTCGGAACCGAACTCGGTCGTAAGTCGGATGGTAGGTGTATTATACAGTAATGTACTGAATTGACAAAAACCATACTAAACCCATATGAGGACCATGTAGAAGCAGTTTAACTAGCATCACAGCCACAAACATATGAAGTAACTATCATCAAGCAGTGTACAACAACAACAACAACAAAGTACAACACTTACATCTTAGCCTCACTATAACATACCTTCATGCAAGAGCAGCTGACTGAGAAGTTAGCTTACTGGGAGTTGTTCCCAGCTCATTACAAGTTTAAACTTACCATTAAGAGGGATATATCATCAGCTTCATCAATATCATAGAGTGCATGATCATCTTCACTCCCGATGACTACAGAAGGTTTCAGTACCATCTGTTTGCCAATATGTTTGAGGCCACTACCCACCTTCTTCACCACTACTTTACCTACGTTCTTCCTGGGATGGGGATCAATCTCCCTAAAAGGGATGCAAATGCAATTTACTAAGTTATGGGATAAAATTAACCAAAGTTTTAAATGGTTTTAGGAAATTTCTTCCTAATAACTTTGGCTGAAAAATATTGAGGCACATCCTGTTAGGTTGAAGGTTCTAAACAGACTGCATACATGTGTGGAATTTATGTCAAAGGAGATGCAAAAGCCTGCTGGCGATTCTTATAACATAGTTAAATTTATAACAAAGTACTGTAGTAATGGTGACAATGTAACAGCAAACCCTGGATAACATTAAAGATAAATCATGTAATGGTTGTACGTGCCATGATAGTTGTTTTGATTAATAGTTATATATTCAGCTCACTTATAAAGCTCCTCTACATTGTACAATTTTTCATAAATGCAAGTGAAAAAGTACATCCAAAACTGAACAGTGCATGGAAAGGTTTTAAAGGCACATGTTAATCAATTTTCAATGTGCAGTTCAACAGCATTTACAAAAAACCACTACATGGAAGAATTTTATGAAAGAACTAAGTATAATTATAATGGATGGCTAATGTACTCCATTACAGTAGTGCTATTACATCTATATTAAGGTGATGAACACATAAGAGGAACACCAGGTCTGAGCAGTGACAGTTAAGCAGATATGATCCAAGGATAGGACAATGATGCCAATTCCTTGGATCAGGAACCCTTCAAGAGTATCACTACTCCATTACAATGTAACAATATAACATTAAAGTTGTTCACATGTAGCACAAAAAATATACTTGTTCTGTACATGTTCACCATAACACAAGAATATACTTTTTCAGTGCATGTACCATCCAGTACAGGCTGAACACTTAGAATGTGCTGTACCATCTTGTGCACAATGAACACTAAAAGGTAGTGTAATGTGCATAGTGTAATGTGCACAGTACATTAGGTAGAAGGTATTGTACCAACATGTACACACTGTACACAAGGTACTGTACCGTCCTGTACAAAAACATTAGAAAGTTCTGTACCAACCTGTACTTGCTGAACACTAGGAAGTACTGTACCAACCTATACACACTGAACACTAATTTGTAGAGTACAATGCTGTGCAAACTAAACACAAAAAAAGTACTGTACAATCCAGTATATACCAGAAGGTACAGTAAAATACTGTACACAAAGAACACTTAGGGGTACTATACCATTTTGTAAACACCATGCACTAGAAAATAACATGCAATTCCATTCACAATGTATACTATAAAGTTCTGTGTCATCCTGTACACATTGTACACTAGAAGGTACCATCCTAAACACACAGAACAACAAACAGGACTGTACCATCCTGTACACACTTTACACTTAAATATGCCATACCATACTGTACACAGTATACACTAGAAGGTGCTGTACCATCCTGTACAAAGAGTACACTACAAGTTACTATGTCATTTTGTACTCACTAAATACTAAAAGATAATGATTTTATTTCTTTGTAAAGGATACAATGTGTAATTACAATTTTTGTTTACTAAGTACAAAGAAAGCCACTATCATGCCAGGGCATTTCAGGCAGACTAATCCTAACACAGTAGGGCCCCACTTTACGGCGTTCCACTAATACGGTGATTTCAAATGACCAAAATTTGTTATACAGTGAGCGGGCTTTCAAACACAGTGTGCCCCACCCGGCACATCTCTCTATTATGACTGGAAATTTTCCAAAATTTCAAGTTTTAAAGTTATTACCTGGAGTTTACCTTGAGAGGGTTTCAGGGGTCAACACCCCCGTGGCTCAGTCTGAGATCAGGGTTTGATTAACCAGGTTGTTACTGCCAGCCGCACACAAACTGACATATGAACCACTGCCCAGTTGGTCAGGCAGTGACTTTAGGTGCCTCTCCAGTGTCTTCTTGAAGACAGCCAGAGGTCTATTGGTAATCCCCCTTATGTATGCTGGGAGGCAGTTGAACAGTTTTAGGCCCTGGACACTTATTGTGTTGTCTCTCAATGTACTCGTGGCACCCCTGCTTTTCATCAGAGGAATGCTGCATCTCCTGCCGAGTCTTTTGCTTTCATAGAAAGTGATTTTCGTGTGTAGGTTTAGTACCAACCCCTCCAGGACCTTCCAAGTGTATATTATCATGTATCTCTCTCGCCTGCATTCCAGGGAATAGAGATCAAGGACCTTCAACTGGTCCCAGTAATTTAGGTGCCTTATCGTACTTGTGTGTGCTGTGAAAGTTCTTTGTTCGCTCTCCATGTCTGCAATGTCCCCAGCCTTGAATGGGAGGCCATTAGCATACAGTGTTGCATATTTTATATGTACTCTGATAATTATACACTTATGTACCTGTACCTAAATATACTTACACACTGCACTGGCATGCAGGTACACACTAAAGTCATTTTATTATGCCATGTTCACCATGTCTAGAGCTAAGAAACCTCTCACTCCTCGGCTAATTGGGGCTCTTTTGTTCCCAAGTGACAGTTCAAACACAGATGGAAGTGTCAGTAAAGATGAATTTCATGGATTTTGAGGAGTTTGTGACCGAAAGCAATGCCCAGGAAACCTGGAGGGAGGGAGGGAGGGAGGGAGGGACTGACTGACTTTATATGTGTATATACATGATAGAAAAATAGTAATAAACAACATTTTTAATTGTTGGTTTGTGTAAACATGTTTTGTAAACAATATAATGACTGTTTGTGGGGTTATTGTGTAGCATACGAGTGAATATACATTCAATATACCTTATATTGGTCTCACAGGACAGAAAATTACTTGAATGAAGAAAAAAGGAAGGAAGAAGTAAGGAAGCAAGGAAGGAAGGATGGAAGGTAGGTAGGTAGGAAGAGATGAGAGGAAGGAAGGAAGGAAGGAAGGAAAGAAGGAAGGTAGGTTTGTGGGGAGGAAGGAATGAGTTGTGGAAGGCAGTGAGTGTTAGTGAGTGGTGGTATGATGCATCATTGTGACAAGACACACTGGTGACTCGGCAAATTTACAAGTCCACCCCCACACTACTACAAGCTTTCAGAACATCTTGTAGTTATAGGAACCTGTCCAGTGACTCAATATGTGTATATATTTGATAGAAAAATAGCAATAAACAACATTTTTTATTGTTGGTTTGTGTGAACATGTTTTGTAAACAATATAATGAGAGCAAAGTTTGTGCTATTATTGTGTAGTATACAATGAGTGAATATATACCAAACAGTCTTTATATTGGTCTCAGAGGCCATAAAAGTTACTTGAAAAAAGTAAAATATTAAAAAATAAAAGAAAAAAAATAGAAAAAGCAAAATGAACTATTACCGGGTGACCGTCAGTCGGCGATGTTGCCGTATGCAGTTCAGTTTCTGTCAACTTCTCACCTCCATATCTCCGTAAGTATTGATCGCAAATTTTTTTTTTTTGGGCCTATAATACTCACACACAAAAAAGAAAACTATCATTTCATAAGAAAAATAATTTTTTTCCGATTTTTCGACCCTGAGAACAAGTTTGGGAGAGGGCATGTCGACCCTGAAAGGGCAGAGCTACAGAATACAAATATAATTTTATTTCTTTGAATAGTATACAATGTGAGATTTACAAGTTATAACATATTGTTAAGCACAAAGAAAGTCGCTGGCATGCCTGTGTTGACAACCTTTACCTCACGTATAAACTTAGTCAAACACTTAAATTACTGGGAATGCTCAAAGTCCTTCTCATGGCATGCCTTGGAATACAGGCAAGAACAATACATTAGTCTTCAACAGTATTCTAACCTAGAAAGAACAAGTGACATGAAGAGAATCAGAAGTGACTCGAATTCTCTTTTTTTGAAGGTTCTAGTTATTCAGCTTATTATTATCCTTGTAGCTGTACAAGCAACATTTCTAAGATTCTTAAATGTGATATTTTCTGACCTTATCATGCCAAAGTTTCTATCAATAAACTTCTATTGAATGAATCAAGTTTGCTGTGTACTCATCTCCAACCTTTATTTCCTCAAGTTTTCTATAATGGAGAAACTGAAATTTATCCTCGATGAATATCACAATGCAGTCAGTGATCCACTAGAGACTTCACTTACATCAGCCATGTTTTCACTGGATGCCACTCATATACAAATTCTAGGTTTCATCTGCAAAGGACAATACACTGCTATGATTTGTGTGTGTTGCACATGAGAATGAGAAAAAGAATTGGGCAACAGAGCTTTTCACTGTGACAGCTTTTGGTTTCACCCTGTTCACTATGACAGCTTCTTATTTCACCCTCTTCACTATTACTTTTTTTTTTAATCTATTGTTAGGAAATTTAAGAACCATACTGTCCATGGTATGGTTTGTTTGCAATCGTGTCATTATGATTTTGAGAGTCGTCTGCCAGCTTTTTCAGTTATTCTTTTTTTTTTTATGTGCATTTTGTGCACGGTTACAACATGATTGCACTTGTTTAAGGCTATGTACACTACATCTGCATTCTGCTTGACTTTCAATGCATAACCAAGTAGTAACGGTCCAGTAGTTGTGCAAGGAAGGAGGTGACTCACTCTAATCCCCTGTTGCCCTTGGTTGTGTAACTTTTATGAATGAACATAGTTAACAATCTTCCTTTTTCAGAAGTCTTTCATAGATTTTGATAATGTGGGATGTCAGCTCTATCAATCTAGAGTTTTTACAATTGCTTTACTGCCATCTTTGTGAAATGGGTTTATATTGTATCAGTAATATTTAGCGACTGAAATGACTCGTGTCCAGACTACTCCTCAAGAGAATAATGTAAATGCTAATGATTTCTTGCATTTCTTTATGAACCTCACATTCTTTCTAGCCTGAATCTTTTTTTTTTTTCTCAAAGGTATGTGTGTAGAACGTACTTTTAGTGTCACTGAGCACATCTTCTCAAGACATTGATTCATATCAATGTTATTTGTGCAGTCTTCCCAAAATATTTTAGTAAGATCATGATGTAGTTAATACCAGTTAATGTTTGTACTGCAGAAATTAACTTTGTGTTGAAATAAATTTTTGAATTTGAATATGAATGCATCATAACTGCTTGCATTTTGTTGCTCAAACCCAGTGTGACCGTAGGTGCGAGCTTCAATTAGGTTTTAGTCTGAGTTTGTGCTTAACACCTTGGTGTTCCATACCAGATCCCTATTACTTATGAATATGAGATCAAGGATATTTTTCCAGTTTGACTGGTTTCCCTATTTACTGGCTTAAAAATTTATTGAAGTCTTATTATTATTAAAATCATAACTAATATTTAAGTCTTAAATGTTTGATAATTATGCGAGACTGTTCATCTGAACTGGCTCCTGGGGTCTCTACTTTTATAAAACAGTATTTCCAGAATCTACCATTTTTTATGGCTTATGTCAAAGTCCCCAGTTAATGGAATACTTAGGGCTGGGTTTGAGAGCTTCAAGACAGTATCTGATTTTCACTAGTTAGTCTTGCAACTGTTTCAAGGTCATGTCTGGTGCTTTATAACTAAAAGTACAATAATGAGGTACCAATTTAAAATTTTTACTATTGTACCAAAATTTGGACTTCATTTGTGGTGTTAAATAACTCAATGCAGATGAATGGCTTAACACACACAGGTCAACTTCTTCCTCCAACCTTGTAATCTGTTCTGTTGGTCCCATCTAAACAGGTTGCACCCAGCTATCCACATTTTGGTGTCAGAGCAGTCTTTTAACCCTTTCAGGGTCCGTGCCGTAGATCTACGGCTTTGAGTTGATGGTCCAAACCATAGATCTATAGAAGCCATGAGCTCAGCTCACTCTGATAAGCTGTGAGTGGTAAATTTGGGCCTAGATATGAGAGAATACAACTATGTGGTATGTGTGCACTACATATAACAAATCCTGCAGCACACAGTGCATGAGAGAAAAAAAGCAGAGACCATAATTTTCGATTAAAACAGTGACTTTGCAATGTTTTTTCGTATGTTTTTTATAGTTGTATTTGCAATTTCTTGGTCTCCTTTGATAGAGTGGAAGATATATTACAGAAATAGAGACGATTTTGATTGGTTTTAGTACTGGAAATGGCTTGAAACTGAGCTCAAAGTATCGGAAATGTTAAATTTTTGCTGATGTTCAAGAGAAAACAAATGATCTCACACGTTTAATACACGCCAGATGGTGGGTCTAATATACGTTTACAAATGTGGTGATATTATTTATATAATTATTGCAATATTGCCTAACAGTAAATCTTCTATTTTTTGGTTTGAATAAAAATTCATTATATGAATAAAAAAATAAAAATGAAATTCATTTGTAAAGCCTGAAAATGTAACTAATGAACAGAGGAAATGTTAGTTTAGTGCCATGAATGCCTGCATTGTTTATTCTGGACCCTATTTTGAAATTGGAATACAGTGGACCCCCGGTTTGCGATGGCATCGGTATTCGATAAATCTGGTATTCGATACATTTTAACGCAAAAATTTTGCCTCGGATCCCGTTAAAAAACCCGGTATACGCGATTCGTCCAAGACGTGTCCACGTGTGGCCTGAACTGCCCCGTGTGTGCCAGTGTTTACAAGCCAGCCAGTGTGCTCGTATCTAAGGATACATTCAGTACATTCCATATTATCAGTGTTTCTGGTGCTTGTTTCTGCAAAATAAGTCACCATGGGCCCCAAGAAAGCTTCTAGTGCCAACCCTTCAAGAAAAAGGGTGCTAATGACTATTGAAATGAAGAAAGAGATAACTGCAAAGTACGAAAGTGGAGTGCGTGTGTCGGAGCTGGCCAGGTTGTATACAAAACCCCAATCAACCATCGCTACTATAGTGACCAGGAAAATGGCAATCAAGGAAGCTGTTCTTGCAAAAGGTGCAACTGTGATTATGAAACAGTGACTGCAAGTGTTAGAAGATGTTGAGAGACTGTTATTGGTGTGGATAAATGAAAAACAGATAGCACGAGATAGCATCTCTCAAGCAATCATTTGTGAAAAGGCTAGGCAGTTGCATGACGATTTGGTAAAGAAATTGCCTGCAACTAGTGGTGATGTGAGTGAATTTAAGGTCAGCAAAGGTTGGTTTGAAAGATTTAAGAATCGTAGTGGCATACATAGTGTGATTAGGCATGGTGAGGCTGCCAGTTCGGACCAAAAAGCAGCTGAAAAATATGTGAAGGAATTCAAGGATTACATAGACAGTGAAGAATTTAAACCTGAACAAGTGTTCAATTGGGACGAAACAGGCCTGTTTTGGAAGAAAATGCCAAGCAGGACCTACATTACTCAGGAGGAAAAATCACTCCCAGGACATAAGCCTATGAAAGACAGGCTTACTCTTCTGATGTGTGCCAATGCTAGTGGTGATTGCAAAGTGAAGCCTTTATTGGTGTATCACTCAGAAACTCCCAGAGCGTTCAGGCAAAACAATGTCCTCAAGGCTAATTTGTGTGTGCTGTGGAGAGCAAACCGTAAGGCATGGGTCACTAGGGACTTTTTCTATGACTGGTTACACCATGCATTTGCCCCCAATCTGGAAAATTACCTAATTGAAAAGAAATTAGACCTTAAGTGCCTCCTGGTATTAGACAATGCCCCTGGTCATCCTACAGACTTGGCAGAGTGACTTTCTGGGGACATGAGCTTCATTAAGGTCAAGTTTTTGCCTCCTAATGCCACTCCTCTCCTGCAGCCCATGGACCAGCAGGTCATTTCCAACTTCAAGAAACTGTACACAAAAGCTGTTTCAAAAGTGCTTTGAAGTGACCACAGACACTCGATTGACTCTAAAAGAGTTTTGGAAGGATCACTTTAATATCCTCAATTGTGTAAACCTTATAGGTAAGGCTTGGGAGGGAGTGACTAAGAGGACCTTGAACTCTGCTTGGAAAAAACTGGCCAGAATGTGTAGACAAAAGGGATTTTGAAGGGTTTGAGGCTAACCCTGGGAATCCTATGCCAGTTGAGGAATCCATTGTGGCATTGGGGAAGTCCTTGGGGTTGGAGGTTAGTGGGGAGAATGTGGAAGAGTTGGTGGAGGAGGACAATGACGAACTAACCACTGATGAGCTGCTAGATCATCTAAAACAGCAAGAGGCCAGGCCTGAGGAAACTGCTTCGGAGGAGGGGATAGAGAAATTGAGGAAGTTGCCTACTTCAAAGATTAAGGAAATGTGTGCAATGTGGCTTAAAGTGCAAACCTTTTTTGATGAAAATCACCCTGACACAGCTACTGCAAGCTGTGTTGGCAACCTGTACAATGACAATGTTGTGAACCACTTTAGGAAAGTCATAAAGGAATGAGAGGTACAGGCCTCTATGGACAGATATGTTGTGTGACAGAAGTCCAGTGACTCTCAAGCTGGTCCTAGTGGCATTAAAAGAAGAAGGGAAGTAACCCCGGGAAAGGACTTGCTACTTCAAGTCCTAATGGAAGGGGATTCCCTTTCTAAACAATAAGTTCGACACTCTCCCCTCCTCCCATCCCATCAATCATAACCAGATCTTCATTAAAGGTAAGTGTCATGTATTCTTTTGTTAGTACAGTACTACAAACTGTGCATATCTTCTTCAGTTTGTGTGCATTAAACTTAATATTTCATGTGGTTAAATTTTTTTTTTCATGCTTTTGGGTGTCTTGCACGGATTAATTTGATTTCCATTATTTCTTATGGGGAAAATTGATTCGCTTTTCGATAATTTTGGTTTATGATGAGCTCTCAGCAACGGATTAATATCACAAACCGGGGGTCCACTGTATTTTGAACTTTGCGTTAAATTGGCCAAATTACCAATTTCCGATCACTTAATTTTGTAGTTGAAACAGCTGACTTGGCGATTTCTTGTGCTATATCAATAGAAGTAATACTAGTGGAATAGCTAACAATTTGGTCGACTGGAATAATGTAATTGGCCTAAAATGGGAGTGAAAGTTGGCAAAATCGCCGATGCGTAAATATCACTGACACATCAAAATTTGCAAGAGCATAATTTCGTACTTTTTGTTTTATTACCTTCAGAAAAAGATTCTCTACCATTTCACAAGAATTTTTTTTTTTTTAAATTCTTGGATCCTAGTGCACACTTTGAAATTTGACCTCTGGACCCTGAAAGGGTTAAGAGGGTCTCTGCAAAGTCACTGGGTGAGGAGTTCACTAATAAAAGGTATTCTTGTTATAAACATAACTGATCCTACATTAATAGTTGTTAATGTTACGTCTGGTGGCTGTTTCTCTTGACCTTTATAAAATCCACATTTCTGGTGAGTCTCCACTAGCTTTGTTTTCAGTCCAAGAAGGCTTTAAGGTGATGATACATTTTTTTTTTATTAACACATCAGCCACTTCCACCAAGACAAGGTGGCCCGAAAAAGAAAAACTTTCATCATTCATTCCATCACTGTCTTGCCAGACGCATGCTTACACTACAGTTATAAAGCTGTAACATTAACACCCCTCCTTCACAGTGCAGACAGTGTACTTCCCATCTCCAGGACTCAAGTCCAGCCTGCCAGTTTCCCTCAATCCCTTCATAAATGTTACCTTGCTCACACTCCAACAGCACATCAAGTCCTAAAAACCATTTGTCTCAATTCGCTCCTATCTAACATGCTCACGCATGCTTGCTAGAAGTCCAAGCTTGGAACGAGTGCTGATGTTAGTGAATTTAAGGCCAGCAAAGGCTGGTTTGAGAGATTTAAGAAGCATAGTGGCATACACAGTGTGGTAAGGCATGGTGAGGCTGCCAATTCTGACAAATATGCAGCTGAGAAATGTGTGTGAATTCAAGGGGTACGTAGAGGCTGAAGAATTCAAACTCCAACAAGTGTTCAATTGTGATGAAAACAGGCTTCTTTTGGAAGAAAATGCCAAGGAGGACCTACATCATGCAAGAGGAAAAGGCACTACCAGGACACAAGCCTATGAAAGACAGGCTTACTCTTTCCTGCTGTAATGCTAGTAGGGATTTCAAAGTGAAGCCTTTACTAGTGTATCACTCTGAAAATCCCAGTGTGTTCAAGAAAAACAGTGTTGCCAAAAGTAAATTGTATGTGATGTGGAAGGCTAACAGTAAGGCATGGGTCACAAGGGAAATTTTCCTTGATTGGTTCAATGAAGTGCTTGGCTCCAGTGTAAAAAAATACCTCCTGGAAAATACATTGGAACTCAAGTGCCTCCTGGTAATGGACAATGCACCTGCTCATCCTCCAGACTTGGATAACCAAATTGTAGAAGAGTTTCGTTTCATCACAGTGAAGCTCTTGCCCCCTAATGCCACTCCTCTCATCCAGCCCATGGACCAGCAGATCATTTCAAACTTCAAAAAACTCTACACCAAAGCAATGTTTCAAAGGTGCTTTGATGTGACCTCAGACACTCAATTGACCCTAAGAGAGTTTTGGAAAGATCACTTCAGTATCCTCCAGTGCATAAACCTTATAGGTAAGGCTTGGGGAGGGAGTGACTTCCAGGACTTGGATGGATGTGAGTAGCGAGGATGAGGAAGAGTTGGTGGAGGGCCACAACAAGGGCTAACCACTGAAGAGCTGCAAGAGCTTCATCTGCAACAGCAACAGACCATAGCTCAGGAAACTGCTTCAGAGGAGGAGGGAGAGAGATGGAAGAAGGGGCCTTCTTCAGAGATTAAGGACATTTGTGCAATGTGGAGTAGCATGGAAAGATTTGTGAAGGAACATCACCCTGACAAAGCTCTTGCAAGCCGTGTCGGCAACATCTACGATGACAATGTCTTGTCCCATTTTAAGGAAATTTTAAAGAGATGCCAGAAACAGAGCTCTCTGGACAGATATTTAGTGCCACAGGTGTGCAGTGACTCTCAAGCTGGTCCTAGTGGCATTAAAAAACAAAGAACGGAAGTAACCCCGGAAAAGTACTTGGTACCTGAATTCTTCATGGGAGGGGATTCCCCTTCCAAACAGTAATTAATCCATCCTCTCCCCTCCTCCCGTCTTCCATACACTTAGAACACTTGTCAATAAACGTAAGTGTCATGTTATTATTGTTTCATTCATGTCTCATTGTTTTCTGTGTGAACATATATACTTCATGTAAAAAAAATTATTTTATTTTAATACTTTTGTGTGTCTGGAACAGATTAATTGGATTTACATTATTTCTTATGGGGAAAATGGTTTCACAAATCATCAATATCGATATTAGTCACACTCTCTGAAACGGATTACAGTAATTACGAAAAACGAGGGTCCACTGTACATTCACCCCCTCCGTATTCTCTCCCTCCTACCTGATACGCAATCTTTCGTTTCCTAATTTTTTTTATCCTCATCACCTTACTCTTTCCTAAATTCACTCTTAATTTTCCTCTTTTACATACCCTATGAAACTCATCTACCAACCTCTGCAACTTCTCTGCAGAATCTCCCAAAAGCACAGTGTCATCAGCAAAGAGCAACTGTGACAACTCCCACTTTGTGTTAGATTCTTTATCTTTTAACCCCACACCTCTTACCAACACCTGAGCATTCACTTCTCTTGCAATTCCATCTATAAATATATTGAACAACTATGGTGACATCACACATCCCTGTCTAAAGCCTACTTTTGCGAGGAAATAGTCTCCCTCTCTCATACATACTCTAACCTAAGCCTTACTATACTCATAAAAACTCTTCACTGCTTTCAATAATCTACCTCTTAGCTCATACATATGCAACATCTACCACAGTGCACCCCCTCCCTCCCATCCACCCAATTATATGCCTTTTCCAAACCCATAAATGTCACAAAAACCTCTTTACCCTTATCTAAATACCGTTCACCTACATGTTTCACTGTAAACAGTTGGTCTACATACCCCTTACCCTTCCTAAAGCCTCCTTGTTCATCTGCTATCCTGCTCTCCAACTTACTCTTAATTCTTTCAATAATAACTCTACCACACACTTTACCAGGTATACTCAGCAGACTTAGTCCCCTACAATTTTTACACTCTTTTGTCCCCTTTGATTTTATACAAAAGAGCTATAGATGCTCTCTGCCAATCCCTAGGTACCTTACCCTCTTCCATACATTTATTAAATAAAAACATTATCCACCCCAAAACTATATCGCCATTTGCTTTTAACATTTCTATCATCATCCCATCAATCCCAGCTGCTTTACTCCCTTTCATTCTACCCACTGCCTCATGCACTTCCCCCACACTCACAACTGGTTCTTCCTCACTCCTACAAGATGTTATTCCTCCTTGCCACATACACGAAATCACAGCTTCCAAATCTTCATCAACACTTAACAATTCTCCAAAATATTCCCTCCATCTTCCCAATACCTCTAACTCTCCATTTAATAACTCTCCTCTCCTATTTTTAACTATCAAATCCATTCATTCCCTAGACTTTCTCAACTTATTAATATCACTCCAAAACTTTTTCTAATTTTCAACAAAATTTGTTGATAACATCTCACCCACTCTGTCATTTGCTCTCTTTTTACATTGCTTCACCACTCTCTTAACCTCTCTTTTTCTCCACATACACTCCTCCCTCCTTGCATCACTTCTACTTTGTAAAAACCTCTCATATGCTAACTTTTGCTTTCTTACTACTCTCTTTACATCATCATTCCACAAATTGCTCTTCTTCCCTCCTGCACCAACTTTCCTGTAACCACTAAATTCTGCTGAACACTAACACCGCATTCTTATACTTACACCATACATCTTCTACCCCAATATGCTCACTAGCCCATCTATCCTCCAAAAGTTGTTTATATCTTACCCTGTCTCCTTCTTTAGTTTATAAACCTTCACCTCTCTCTTACTTGCTGCTTTCAATTTCCTTGTATCCTACCTACCTTTTACTCTCACTGTAGCTACAACTAAAAAGTGATCTGATATATTGGTGGTCCTTCTATAAACATATACATCCTGAAGTCTACCCAACAGTCTTTTATCTACCAATACAAAGTCCAACGAACTACTGTCATAAAGCCCTATATCATATCTTGCATACTCATTTCAAAAGTTCGTACACACTTGCTTAAAATCTCCCAAAATCTCTCTCTCTCCTCTACACTCCTCTCTTTTCCAGGTGTATACACACTTATTATGACTCACTTTTTGCATCCGACCCTTATTTTAATCCACATAATCCTTGAATTTATTTTCCCTCTTCTCTTTCCATAACTTATCCTTAAACATTACTGCTACCCATTCCTTAGCTCTAACTCTCTCAGATATTTCTGACTTAATGCCATTTATTTCTCCCCACTGAAACTCCCCTACCCCCTTCAGCTTTGTTTTGCTTTGAGCTAGGACATTCATTTCTTTCTCATCATCTGCACTACATTCACACACATTCAAACATCCTATTTTTATAAAAAATTTCTTTAAGTACAGTGGAACCTTGGTTTTTGTTTGCCCTGGTTTTCGTCGAATTCGGTTCTCGACGACTTTTTTCATCAAAATATTGTCCCATTTTTCGTTCATCACCTTGGTTTTCGTCCACCGTATCGAACGTGTCTGCACACCTGTGCCCACACAAAGCATTTCATCCACGCATTCTGAGTCAGTCTCGCTTGGTTTCTTGTTGAGTGAACATTACCCTGAGTATTCATACGAAACTTTTCATAATAATTGATTGTTTTTTGTACTTGTTTATTGAGTGTGACTGCTAAATAAGTCACCATGGGGCTAAAGAAAGTTCTGAATGCCAGCCCTTTGATAAAGGTGAGAGTGAGGGAAGAATGTGCTTTCTTCAACAATTAAGGACATTTGTGCAAAGTGGAGTGAGGTGCAAAGTATTGTGGAGAAGTATCACCCCTAACAAAGCTATTGCAAACCATGTCTGCAACATGTTCAATGACAATGTCATGTCCCATTTCAGACAAATCTTAACCCTTTGCCGATGTTCAAATGTAAACAAATGATGTCATTGTCTAATAAATGTCCAAATAGCCATTCTAATATGCAGTTATGAATGGGTTGATGTAATTTTTACAATTATTACAGTATTGCAGTAGTCTGCATAACATTAAATCTTCTATTTTTTGTTTGAATCAAAATTCAAAATAAAAAGCAAGAGTAATATCACAGGGGCCTGGAGACATGACTGATGAACAAAGAAAATGTTATTTTAGAGCCAGGAATGTCTGCATTGTTCATTCTGGTCCTTATTTTGAAATTGTCATATTTTTTAATTTTCGTGAAATTGGCCAAATTGCAAATTTCTGACCATGTTATTGGGTAGTTGAAATCGGTAAATGGGCAGTTTCTTGTACTCAATCGATGGAAAAAATGGAGTTCTGAAGAAATAGCTATGAGTTTGGTTGACTGGAATAATGGAATTAGCCGAAAATAGGGCTCAAAGTGGGCGAAATCGCTGATTTGTAAATATCACCGAGGTCGCTAACTTCGCGAGAACGTAATTCCATCAGTTTTCCATCAAATTTCCTTTTTTTTTGTCTTTACAATTGGGAAAAGATTCTCTGTCATTTCATAAGAAAAAATAATTTTTTTTTTTGAAATTCTGCGACACCAGGAGACACCTCAGGATTGGGGGTTGGGACAGTCAAAGGGTTAAAGAGATGCCAGAAACAGACCTCTTTGGACAGAATTTTTGTGACAAGATGTTTTCTAATGGTAGTTTTGAAGGTGATGAATGTGTCTGCAGTTCTAGAGTTTTCAGGTAGGGTGTTCCAGATTTTAGGGCCTTTGACAAACATTGAATTTTTGTAAAGGTTTAGTCGGACACAGGGAATGTCACAGAGATGTTTTTGTGTCTGGTGTTATGCCTGTGGGTTCTGTCACAACTATCAAGAAAGCATTTTAGGTCAAGGTTAATATTGGAATTTAAGGTCCTGTAAATGTAGATTGCACAGTAGTAAGTGTGGATGTACTGAACAGGGAGTAAGTTTAGATCTATGAAGAGTGGGGGCGTGTTGCCAGGGATGGGATTTAGTGATTATTCTTACTGCGGCTTTTTGTTGGGTTATTATTGGCTTTAGGTGTATTTCTGCAGTTGATCCCCAAGCACAAATAGCATAGGTGAGGTATGGATAAACAAGTGAGTGGTATAGTGTGAGAAGGGCATTTTGCGGCACGTAGTATCGTATCTAGGAGAGGATCCCAACCGTTTTGGATACTTTTTTTTTGTTATGTGTTGGATATGGGTGCTGAAATTCAGGTTGTAGTCGAGGTATAGGCCTAGGAATTTGCCTTCACTATGTCTGGCAATTTGAGTGTTGTCGATCTTAATGTTAATTTGCGCAACTCCTGCTCTGCTACCAAACATAATATAGTAGGTTTTGTCAGTGTTAAGTGTAAGTTTATTGGCTATCATCCAAGTCAATATTTTGAGCAGCTCCTCGTTAACAATGGTGTTGAGGGCGGCAAGTGGTATGAAGGGAAGTAACCCTGGGTAGGAATATGATACCTGAAGTCGTCCTTATGAATTCGTAGTTTGGAAGTTAGGAGGAGGTGCGGGATTACCAAAACTGTTGTCCAGAGGGCTGAGGAAGGGTTGTTGAGGTGGTTCGGACATGTAGAGAGAATGGAGCGAAACAGAGTGACTTTAAGAGTGTATCAGTCTGTAGTGGAAGGAAGGCGGGGTAGGGGTCGGCCTAGGAAAGGTTGGAGGGAGGGGGTAAAGGAGGTTTTGTGTGCGAGGGGCTTGGACTTCCAGCAGGCATGTGTGAGCTTGTTTGATAGGAGTGAATGGAGACAAATGGTTTTTAATACTTGACGTGCTGTTGGAGTGTGAGCAAAGTAACATTTATGAAGGGGTTCAGGGAAACCGGCAGGCCGAACTTGAGTCCTGGAGATGGGAAGTACAGGGCCTGCACTCTGAAGGAGGGGTGTTAATGTTGCAGTTTAAAAACTGTAGTGTAAAGCACCCTTCTGGCAAGACAGTGATGGAGTGAATGATGGTGAAAGTTTTTCTTTTTCGGGCCACCCTGCCTTGGTGGGAATCGGCCAGTGTGATAATAATAAAATAAAAAAGTCCTTATGGAAAGGGATTCCCCTTCCAAACTCTCCTCCCTCTCCCCTCTATTTATCCATTAAAATCAGTGCTTTATATTTATTTCTCATTGTTTTCTCTATGTAAAACTATACAGTAGGGCCCCACTTATTCGGCAGGTTAGGTTCCAGGCTAGTGCCGGAAAGCAGACTTCGCTGGAAAGCAGAACTCCATTTTTCCATTTATAAATGCATATAAATGAAAGATAACAAGTTTACACTAACATATATTAACCCTTTCAGGGTTGGTGCCATACTAGAATGGCTTGCACGCCAGGATTGGTGCCGTACTAGTACACATTCTAACGCCTTCAAATCTAGCGAGAGAAAGCTGGTAGGCCTACATATGAAAGAATGGGTCTATGTGGTCAGTGTGCACAGTACAAAAAAAGATCCTGCAGCACACAGTGCATAATGAGAAAAAAAAAACTCTGTTTTTTCTTTAAAACCGCGACTTTGAGGTGTATTTTCATACGCTACTTATGGTTGTATTCTAGTTTTCCTGGTCTCATTTTATAGAATGGAAGACATATCACAGAAACTGAGATGATTTTGATTGGTTTCACAATGAAAAGCACCTTGAAATTGAGCTCAAAGTAGCAGAAATGTTCAATTTTTGCCAAAGTTCAAAAGTAAACAAATGATGCCACGTGTCCAATACATGTCAACTGGTGAGTCTTATATTCTTTTACAAGTGCACTGATATTATTTATACCATTTCTACACTAATGCAGTAGTCTGCATAACAGTAAATCTTCTATTCTTTTGCAAGAATAAAAATTCAAAGTGAAAAGCAAAAGAAATGTAAGAGAGGCCTGGTGACGTGACTAATGAACAGAAAATTTTTTATTTTAGTGCCAGGAATGTCTGTCTTGTTTATTCTGGACCCTATATGGAAATTGGCATCTTTTGAAATTTGTGTGAAATTGGCAAAAATGCCAATTTCAGACCACTTTATTGGATAGTTGAAATCGGTAAATGGGTGGTTTCTTGTACTCATTCGATAGAGAAAATGGAGTTCTAGCGAAATAGTTATGATTTTTGTCAACTGGTACATTGGCATTGGCCGAAAATAGGGCTCAAAGTGGGTAAAATCGCCGATGCATAAATACTGTCGAGACCGCTAACTTCGTGAGAGCTTAATTCCATAAGTTTTCCATCAAATTTCATACTTTTGGTGTCATTATGATCAGGAAAAGATTATCATTTCATAAGAAAAAATTATTTTTTCTCGAAAAATTTCCAACCCTGAGAACAAGTTTAGGAGAGAGACTGTCGCCCCTGAAAGGGTTAGTGGTCTTAATGTAGGGTGAGAGGTGAAAAGTATTTACAGTATTTGTAGAAAGTCGTGTGGGAGGTATGGCACCCTGCCTGGCCACTCCCACCTACTATGACATTAGGCTCCCTAGAGCGATAAAATGCATATACAGTGGACCCTCTACTTGCAAGCACATCCACGTGCAAGTTTTTCCAAATACGAGCAGTCGATGGGTCAATTTTTTGCTTCCATAAGCAAGCAAAATTTCCATAAGCGAGCAGACCTCAAGGCAGGTTTCTTGACACTGGTGAGGGGCTCTAGCTCTTGATTTAGGGAATTGCATCTCAGTTGTTTGTTGGGATATCTTATTGAAACTTGGGCAATGTATGATGGAAAGATGCTTCTTAACCCTTTCACGGTCCACAGGCCCTCTCAGAGAATTCTCAGGGTCCTCCAAATTTCATAAAAAAAAAAAAAAAAAAAAATTCTTATGAAAAGATAGAGAATCTTTTCATAAGAAAAAATAATCATAATGACACCAAAAGTATGAAATTTGATGGAAAACTTATGGGATTATGCTCTCGCAAAGTTATCGGTCTCGACAATGTTTACACATCGGCGATTTTGCCCACTTTGAGCTCTATTTTCGACCAATTCCAGTGTACTAGTCGACAAAAATCATAACTATTTCGCTAGAACTCCATTTTTCTATCAAATGAGTACAAAAAATCAATCATTTACCAATTTCAACTATCCAATACAGTGGTCAGAATTTAGTAATTTTGCCAATTTCACACAAATTTCAAAAGATGCCAATTTCCAAATAGGGTCCAGAATAAACAAGAAAGACATTCCTGGCACTAAAATAACATTTCCTCTGTTCATTAGTCACATCCCCAGGCCCCTCTTACATTCTTTTGCTTTCCACTTGGAATTTTTATTCTCACAAAAAAATAGAAGATTTACTATTATGGAGACTACTGCATTAGTGTGGAAATGGTATAAATAATATCAGCGCACTTGTGAAAGAATATTAGACTCACCAGTTGACGTGTATTGGACGCTTAGCATGATTTGTTCACTTTTAAACTTTGGTAAAAATCGAACATTTCTGCTATTTTGAGCTCAATTTCGAGGTACTGTACTTTTCATTGTAAAACCAGTCAAAATCATCTCAATTTCTGTAATATGTTTTTCATTCTATAAAATGAGACCAAGGAAAACTAGAATACAACAATAAATACCATACGAAAATGAGGGTGATTTTCATCAAAAAATGTTTGCACTTCAAGCCATTTTGCACACATTTCCTTAATCTTTGAAGTAGGCAATTCCTTCAATTTCTCTCTCCCCTCCTTTGAACCAGTTTCCCCAGGTCTGGCCTCTTGCTCTTGAAGTTGATCTATCAGCTCATCAGTGGTTAGTTCTTCATTGTCCTCCTCCACCAACTCTTCCACATCCTCCCCACTAACCTCCAACCCCAAGGACTTCCCCAATTCCACAATTGATTCCTCAACTGGCATAATCATCTCAGGGTTAGCCTCAAACCCTTCAAAATCCCTTTTGTCTACACATTCTGGCCACAGTTTCTTCCAAGCAGAGTTCAAGGTTCTCTTAGTCACTCCCTCCCAAGCCTTACCTATAAGGTTTACACAATTGAGGATATTAAAGTGATCCTTCCAAAACTCTTTTAGAGTCAATCGAGTGTCTGTGGTCACTTCAAAGCACTTTTGAAACAGAGCTTTTGTGTACAGTTTCTTGAAGTTGGAAATGACCTGCTGGTCCATGGGCTGCAGGAGAGGAGAGGTATTAGGAGGCAAAAACTTCACCTTAATGAAGCTCATGTCCCCATAAAGTCGCTCTGCCACGTCTGTAGGATGACCAGGGGCATTGTCTAACACCAGGAGGCACTTAAGGTCTAATTTCTTTTCAGTTAGGTAATCTTTCACATTGGGGGCAAATGCATGGTGTAACCAGTTATAGAAAAATTCCCTAGTGACCCATGCCTTACTGTTTGCCCTCCACAGCACACACAAATTATCCTTGAGGACATTCTTTTGCCTGAACGCTCTGGGAGTTTCAGAGTGATACACTAATAAAGGCTTAACTTTGCAATCACCACTAGCATTGGCACACATCAACAAAGTAAGCCTGTCTTTCATAGGCTTATGTCCTGGGAGTGCCTTTTCCTCCTGAGTAATGTAGGTCCTGCTTGGCATTTTCTTCCAGAACAGGCCTGTTTCATCACAATTAATACAGTGCAAAGTCGCTGTTTTAATCCAAAAACACGGCCAAAGTTTTTTTTTTCTGATCACGCACTGTGTGCTGCAGGATTTTTTTTATACTGCGCACACTGACCACACAGACCCATTCTTTCATATATAGGCCTACCAGCTTTCTCTCACTAGATTTGAGGGCACTGGAATTATGCATATTAGTACGTCAAGGACCCTGGCACGTAAGCCGTACTAGTACGGCCGAAATCCTGAAAGAGTTGATGTACACCAAAAATGAGAGAAATCTATGCATAAATAATGGAATTCACTTCTCAGCAATTAGCCACTCTTTAGCAGTATTTTCCTATGGTTTTTAAGGTTGTATTCTTGGTTTTTTGGTCTCATTTGATAGAATGGAAGATATATTACAGAAATAGATATGATTTTGATTGCTTTCATGAAGAAAAGTATCTTGAAACTGAGCTCAACGTAGGAGAAATGTTCGATTGTTTTGGCTATGTTCTAGAGTAAACAAATGACGTCATTGTCTATTCCAAAATACAGTCGTGAATGGGTTGACATTATTTATACAATTATTAAAATAAGGCATAACAGCAAATCTTATATATTTTGTGTGAATAAAAATTACAAATTGTTTATATTGTAATAATAATATGTAATAATATTAATAATATGTATAATAATAATAATAAGTATAATAATAGTATAATACAATAATAATAATAAAAATAATAATATAACACGTATGATAATAATACAGTGGACCCCCCCATAACGATATTAATCCGTTCCTGAGAGCTCATTGTTATGCGAAATTATCGTTATACGAATGAATTTTCCCCATAAGAAATAATGGAAATCAAATTAATCCATGCAAGACACCCAAAAGTATGAAAAAAAAAATTTTACCACATGAAATATACATTTTCCCACACACAAAGAGAAGGATACATGCACAATAGTAGAGTAGTACATGCACAATATATATTGTGCATGTACTAGTCTACTAAATGAAGAATAAATGACACTTACCTTTATTGAAGATGCAGCAATGACTGATGAGACACTGTGTCCTGGGAGTGCCTTTGCCTCCTGAGTACTGTAGGTCCTGTTTGGCATTTTCTTCCAGAACAGGCCTCATCACACTGAGTATGCCACTATGATTCTTAAATCTCTCAAACCAACCTTTGCTGGCTTTAAATTCACCAATATGAGCACTAGTTCCAGGCGTTTTTCCCTGTTCACCTGGGTGTTAGTCGACTGGTGTGGGTTGCATCCTGGGAGACAAGATTAAGGACCCCAATGGAAATAAGTTAGACAGTCTTCGATAACACTGACTTTTTTGGGTTATCCTGGGTGGCTAACCCTCTGGGGTTAATTGTTTCTTGGTATTCTCAATAAGCCACACCAACAACGGTGCTACAGCAGCAGCAGCAGCAGCTGACAGTGCTACAGCAGCAGCAGCAGCAGCTGACAGTGCTACAGCAGCAGCAGCAGCAGCAGCTGACAGTGCTACAGCAGCAGCAGCTGACAGTGCTACAGCAGCAGCAGACGATGCTACAGCAGCAGCAGACGATGCTACAGCAGCAGCAGACGGTACTACAGCAGCAGCAGCAGCAGACGGTACTACAGGAGCAGCAGCAGCTGACGGTGGTACAGCAGCAGCAGCAGCAGCAGCCGACAGTGCTACAGCAGCAGCAGACAATGCTACAGCAGCAGCAGACGATTCTACAGCAGCAGCAGACAGTACTACAGCAGCAGCAGCAGCAGACGGTACTACAGTAGCAGCAGCAGTTGACGGTGGTACAGCAGCAGCATCAGCTGATGGTGCTACAGCAGCAGCTGACAGTGCTACAGCAGCAGCAGCAGCAGCAGCTGACAGTGCAGCAGCAGCTGATGGTGGTACAGCAGCAGCAGCAGCTGACGGTGCTACAGCAGCAGCAGCAGCTGACAGTGCTACAGCAGCAGCATCAGCAGTTGACCATGGTACCACAGTATTTCGATAATATTTCTCACCCTTTTTACCACAGGGTTGGCATTAGAAGCTTTCTTGGGGCCCATGGTCACTTATTTTGCAGATAAAATCACCAAAAACACTGTAATAATACGAAATGTTACGATTGTATGCTTGGATGTTACCACGGAGGCTGGCTTGTAAACAATGCCACCGGCGGAACATGTGAGGCTGGCTCAGGCCGCACATTAGACGTGTCTCGGACGAATAGTGTTGAGCGGGTTTTTTAGCGGTATGCGAGGCAAAATCTTAGCGATAAAATTTATCGGCATGCGGATTTAACGTTATGTGATGCCGACGGTATGTGGGGGTCCACTGTACATATATAATAATAATGTACTACATAATAATCATTATAATAATAGATGATTTCAAAATGCCGTCACTAGATGGCAGTGTTTACCACAACAAAGAAGAGGAAGCGATTGTGGCTGCCTCCACCTGTTACATAATGACATATTTTATTCATTCTAGAGTATATATCAGGTTTCTATGTTATTTATATTGTTTATTATTTGACATTAGATGAACTGTGATAGATAAATAAGCCGTACAGTTGATGATAGCTAAATATTCAAGGAGTATTTTGTCCTGTCTCCAGATAAACTCTCGTCGGCCACTGCCACAGCCACATATATAATGACAAATTTTATTCATTCTAGAGTATATGTTGGACTACCTTATTGAAACCTGGGTAATGTACGATGGAAAGATGGTTCTTAACGTACACCAAAAATGAAAGAAATCAGACCATAAATAACGAAGTTCACTTCCAGCGGTATACAGTGGTCCCTCAATAATCGTCCGGCCTGAAAATCGTCCATTTCGGAAATACAGTGGACCCCCGGTTAATGATATTTTTTCATTCCAGAAGTATGTTCAAGTGCCAGTACTGACCGAATTTGTTCCCATAAGGAATATTGTGAAATAGGTTAGTCCATTTCAGACCCCCAAACATACACGTACAAACGCACTTACATAAATGCACTTACATAATTGGTCACATTGGGAGGTGATCGTTAAGCGGAGGTCCACTGTAGTCCTGTTTTTTCATCAAAATATTGGCTCGCAAATGGTCCGGTAACTCGCTAATAGTCTTTCGTCCCGGACGCGTACTCACGCTCTGAGAAGCCTCAGCCTTTCCTTCCCAGCCAGTGTGCCATTGTTTACCAGTGAGCGATGGTCCCCTCACGTGCTCCAGTGAAATATTTCATATTCCATTTATTTTAATGCTTGCAAGTTATTTAAGTGCTAAATAAGCTATCATGGCTCCAAAGAAAGCTCCTAGTGCCAAGCCTTTGGTAAAGAAGGTGAGATATACCATTGAATTTAAGAAAAACATCAGTGAACAATATGATAGTGGCGTACGTGTGGGTGAACTGGCCAGGATGTATAACAAATCCCATACAACCATATCTTCCATCATAGCCAAGAAAAAGGAAATCAAGGACGCTGTTGTTGCAAAGGGGGTAAATATGCTGACAAAAATGAGATCACCAGTACTCTAAGATGTTGAGAAGTTATTATTGGTGTGGATAAATGAGAAATAATTAGCAGGAGATAGTCTTATGACGTCGCTTTTTTGTGAAAAGGCTAGGCAGTTGCATGACGATTTGGTAAAGAAATTGCCTGCAACTAGTGATGATGTGAGTGAATTTAAGGCCAGCAAAGGCTGGTTTGAGAGATTTAAGAAGTGTACTGGCATACACAGTGTGGTAAGGCATGGTGAGGCTGCCAGTTCGGACCACAAGGCGGCTGAAAAATATGTGCATGAATTCAAGGAGTACATAAACAGTGAAGGACTGAAACCTGAACAAGTGTTCAATTGTGATGAAACAGGCCTCTTTTGGAAGAAAATGCCAAAGAGGACCTACATTACTCAAGAAAAAAAGGCGCTGCCAGGACACAAGCCTATGAAAGACAGGCTGACGCTAATGTTCTGTGCTAATGCTAGTGGGGATTTCAAAGTGAAGCCATTACTAGTGTACCATTCTGAAAATCCCAGTGTGTTCAGGAAAAACAATGTTATGAAGAGTAAATTGTGTGTGTTTTGGAGATCTAATAATAAGGCATGGGTCACGAGGGAAATTTTTGTAGAGTGGTTCAATGAAGTGTTTGGCCCTAGTGTGAAGAATTACCTCCTGGAAAAGAAATTGGATCTCAAGTGCCTCCTAGTAATGGACAATGCACCTGCTCATCCTCCAAACTTGGATGATCTAATTCTGAAGGAGTATGGGCTCATCACAGTAAAGTTCTTGCCCCGAATACCACTCCTCTCCTCCAGCCCATGGACCAGCAGGTCATTGCAAACTTTAAAAAACTCTACACCAAAGCAATGTTTGAAAGGTGTTTGAATGTGACCTCAGACACTCACTTGACCCTATGAGATTTTTGGAAAGAACACTTCAGTATTCTCCAATGCGTAAGCCTTATAGGTAAGGCTTGGGATGGAGTGACTACCAGGACTTTGAACTCTGCTTGGAGAAAATTGTGGCCAGATTGTGTCCACAAGAGGGATTTTGAAGGGTTTGGGGCAGACCCTGATGAGCCTATATCAGTTGTTAAATCCGTTGTGGCACTGGGGAGTTCCATGGGGTTGGATGTGAGTTTGGAGGATGTGGAAGAGTTGGTGGAGGACCACAACGAAGAGCTAACCACTGAGGAGCTGCAAGAGCTTCAGCAGGAAGAGCAACAGATCGCAGCTCAGAATCTTGCTGCAGAGGAGGAAGAGAGATGGAGGAAGGTGCCTTCTTCAGAAATTAAGGAGATTTTTGAAATGTGGGGTAGGATGGAAAGATTTATGGAGAAACATCACCCAGAGAAGGATGTTGCAAGCCATATCGGCAACTTGTACAGTGACAGAGTCTTGGCCCATTTTAGGGAAGTTTTAAAGAGACGCCAGAAACAGAGCTCTCTGGACAGTTTTTTGCGAGACAGGACTCCAGTGACTCTCAAGGTGGTCCTAGTGGCATTAAGAAACAGAGAAGAGAAGTAACCCCAGAAAAGCAATTGGTACCTGAGGTGTTGATGGAAGGGGATTCCCCTTCCAATAAATCATCCAATCAGTCTCCTTCTCCAGTCTTCCATACACAAAGAAGAATCGCCAATAAAGGTGTTATTCTGTTAATGTTTAATTCATCATATGCCACTGTATTGTTTATGTACTACATCTATATTTCATGTAAAAAAATTTTTTGTTTTAATACTTCTGGGTGTCAGGAACGGATTAATTGAATTTACGTTATTTCTTATGGGGAAAATTGATTCGTAAATCGTCCATTTCGATAATAGTCCCACTTCCAGGAACGGATTATGGACGATTATTGAGGGACCACTGTATTTTCGTGTGGTTTTTCTACTGTATTCTCATTTGTTTGGTTTCATTTGATAGAATGGAAGATATACTACAGAAATAAATATGATTTTGATTGGTTTCATGACGAAAAGTACCTTGAAATTGAGCTCAAAGTAGCGGAAATGTTTGATTTTTGCCGATGTTCAAGTGTAAACAACTGATGTAATTGTCCAATGTGTGTCCAACTGGCCAGTCTAACAATGGGTTGACATTATTTATGCAATTACTGCAATAATGCAGTAGTCTGCATAAGAGTAAATCTTCTATTATAAGAATACGTACGTATTTAAAAATAATACGTAATAATAATTATTATAATAATAATACGTATAATAATGTAATAATATAATACGCAATACAACTATAATAATAACTATAATAATGTGTATGTACGTACTACCTATAATTTAGTTTGAGCATGCCACCACGATATGGCGGTGCATATCAAAACAAAGATCAGCAGTCCACATGTGCTTACTGAGCTTATCACGCAGGTGAAGGAATACTCCTGTTTTTCTTACGTTTTGTGCAGTTATTTCACAAAATTTCTTGTTCCTAACCATGGGTCCTAAGAAAGCTAGTCCACAGCAGAGTGCCGAGAGGAAAAAGAGAATGATTAACATGGATTTAAAGCAGGAAATCATGATAAACATGGACAAGGTGCAGTTAAATGACAAAGTTCATCATTAACAGTGTAGCAATTAATTGTACATAGGATTAAGAGTGTATCACCCAGAGAAAGTTTCAAATGGTCATGCACTGAAACTATTGAATGATGCTTGCATAAGTCATTTCCAAAACATTCTGAAAGGGAGGAAGAAACAAACCTCCTTGGACAGTTTTTTTCTTCAAATGCTCTGCAGATGAAAGTGTGACAAGCGTGGAGAAAAGGCCAAAAATCAGTGAATAGTGAAGTATGTATCATTAAAATAAAAATTGTAGCAGTTAAGTGACAAAATGTATCATTAACAGTGTAGCAATTAACCCCTTTACTGTCGCAACCCCAAATCCTGAGGTGTCTCCTGGTGTCACAAAATTTAAAAAAAAAAAAAAAAAAAAAAAAAAATCTTATGAAATGATAGAGAATCTTTTCCCTATTGTAATGACACCAAAAGAACGAAATTTGATGTTAAACTGATGGAATTACGCTCTCGCAAAGTGAGCAACCTTGGCGATGTTTACGAATTGGCGATTTCGCCCACTTTGAGCCCTATTTTCGGCTAATTCCATTGTTCCATTCGACCAAACTCATAGCTATTTCTTTAGAACTCCATTTTTTCTATCGATTGAGTACAAGAAACTACCCATTTACCAATTTCAATTACCCAATAACATGGTCAGAAATTTGCAATTTGGCTAATTTCACAAAAATTAAAAAATATGACAAATTCAAAAGAGAGTCCAGAATGAACAATGCAGACATTCCAGGCTCTAAAATAACATTTTCTTTGTTCATCAGTCACATCTCCAGGCCCCTCTGATATTACTCTTGCTTTCTATTATGAATTTTTATTCAAACAAAAAATAGAAGATTTACTGTTATGCATACTACTGAAATATTGTAATAATTGTATAAATAATGTCAACCCATTCATGACTGCATATCAGAATGGCTACTTGGACATTTATTGGAAAATGACATCATTTGTTTACTTTTGAACATTGGCAAAAATCAAACATTTCCCCTACTTTGAGCTCCATTTCAAGGTTCTTTTCATAGTAAACCCAATCAAAATCACCGTTATTTCTATAATATGTTTTCCATTCTATCAAATGAGACCAAGAAAACGAGAATACAACCATAAATACTATATGAAAATAGACCACAAAGTCGGCATTTTAATTAAAAAAATGGTCTGAGTTTTTTTTTCTCATTATGCACTGCGTGCTGCAGGATTTCTTTTATATGGTGCACACTGACCACGCAGACCCATTCTCTCACATGTGGGCCTACCAGCTTTCTCCTGCTTAATTTGAAGCCGCTAGAATTTATGAGTATTTATACATCAAAAACGGTGGCTCATAAGATGTATATATACGATCAAAACAGTCAAAGGGTTAAGTGTACATAGGATTAAGAGTGTATCACCCAGAGAAAGTCTCAAATGGTCATGCATAAAATACTTATTACAAAGGCCACTAGTATGCCTAGTGCACTGGACCTTTTAATGACAGCATACACCGATGTGCCCAGCATCTCTTCTCCATCTCCAAGGTAAATGCTGTATTACTACATAATTTCTTTATGTATTATTATTATTATTTCATTATTATTATTATTATTTTATTACTACTGTTTTCTTATGAAACTATGTACGTAGTAATCTAAAGGTGTTTGCCTCACAAACACACTGTTTTCTGTAATAATAAAAGCATGGGAAGGTATGTCAGGAGGAGCAGTGGCAGCCATGGTGGCCCTATAATACATAACAGCAACAATGGCCACTTACCATAAAATATTTGTAGTCTTAATGTAGGGTGAGACAAGTAGTATTTATTGCAAGAAATCAAGTGTGGTATGTATGGTAGTCAGCCAGGCTACCATACCAGCCCACCCCACCTACACATAATATTCTATTACATTCAAGCATCCCAGAGCAATAAAATGCATATACAGTTCACTCATTACTTACCTTAAAATATTTTTAGTCTTAATCTAGGGTGAGACAAGTAGTATTTATTGTAAGAAATCAAGTGCGGTATGTATGGTAGCCAGCTAGACCACCCCACCCACACATACTATTCTATGATATTTAACCCTTTGAGGGTCGCCAGGCCCTCTCAGAGACTTGTTCTCAGGGTTGCCAAAATTTAAAAAAAAAAAAATTATTTTTTCTTGTGAAATGATAGAGAATCTTTTCCCGATGGTAATGATACCAAAAGTATGAAATTTGTGGTCTCGACGATGTTTACGCATCGGTGATTTTGCCCACTTTGAGCCCTATTCTCGGCCAATTCCAGTGTACTATTCAACAAAAACCATAACTATTTCACTAGAACTTTGTTTTTCCCATCGAATGAGTACAAGAAACCACCCATTTACCGATTTCAACTATCCAATAAAGTGGTCAGAATTTAGCAAATTTGCCAATTTCACACAAATTTCAAAAGATGCCAATTTCCAAATAGGGTCCAGAATAAACAAGAAAGACATTCCTGGCAGTAAAATAACATTTCCTTTGTTCGTTAGTCACGTCCCCAGGTACAGTGGACCCCCACCATACAATGGCATCACCTTACGTTAAATCCACCATACGATACATTTTAACTAAAAATTTTGCCTCACCTCACGCTAAAAAACTCACCTCATGCGATTCGTCCGAGATGTGTCCCACGTGTGGCCTGAGCGTGCCTCAGCTGCCCCGTGGGTGCCAGTGTTTACAAGCCAGCCAGTGCGGTCACATCCACGTATACAATCGGTACATTTCATATTATCACAGCGTTTTTAGTGATAGTACCTGCAAAATAAGTCACCATGGGCCCCAAGAAAGCTTCTAGTGCCAACCGTGCGGTAAAAAAGGTGAAAATTACAATGGAAATGAAGAAAGAGATAATTGCTAAGTACGAAAGTGGAGTGCGTGTCTTGGAGCTGGCCAGGTTGTATACCAAACCCCAATCAACCATTGCTACTATTGTGGCCAACAAAACGGCAATCAAGCAAGCTGTTCTTGCAAAAGGTGCAAGTTTGTTTTCGAAACAGAGATCGCAAGTACTTGAAGATGTTGAGAGACTGTTATTGGTGTGGATAAACGAAAAACAGAAAGCAGGAGATACCATCTCTCAAGCGATCATATGTAAAAAGGGTGGGAAATACGAACTATCGTACCACGGTCAGCTGCTGCTGCACCATGGTAGGCTGTTGCTGCACCACTGTCAGCTGTTGCTGCACCACCATCAGCTGCTGCTGCACCACGGTCAGCTGCTGCTGCACCACCATCAGCTGCTCCTGCACCACGGTCAGCTGCTGCTGCACCACAGTCAGCTGCTGCTGCACCATGGTCAGCTGCTGCTGCACCACCATCAGCTGCTGCTGCACCACCATCAGCTGCTGCTGCACCACGGTCAGCTGCTGTTGCACCACAGTCAGCTGCTGCTGCACCACAGTCAGCTGCTGCTGCACCACTGTCAGCTGTTGCTTCACCATGGTCAGCTGTTGCTGCACCACGGTCAGCTGTTGCTGCACCAGTCAGCTGTAGCTGAACCACGGTCAGCTGCTGTCCCGAACCTGCACCAGCCAGGGTGGCCGCTTGCATGCATACATTCGATACATTTTGTATTATTCCATTGTTTATAGTGCTTGTAACTGCTAAATAAGCCACCATGGGCCCAAAGAAAGCTTCTAGTGCCAACTCTGTGGTAAAAAGGGTGAGAAATATGTACTATCATACCACAGTCAGCTGCTGCTGCTACGGTCTGTTGTACCACCGTCAGCTGTTGCTGCACCATGGTCAGCTGTTGCTGCACCACGGTCAGCTGTTGCTGCACCATGGTCAGCTGTTGCTGAACCACGGTCAGCTGCTGCTGCACCATGGTCAGCTGCTGCTGCACCACAGTCAGCTGCTGCTGCACCACGGTCAGCTGTTGCTGCACAACAGTCAGCTGCTGCTGCACCAGTCAGCTGTTGCTGCACCACAGTCAGCTGTTGCTGCACAACAGTCAGCTGCTGCTGCACCACAGTCAGCTGTTGCTGAACCACGGTCAGCTGCTGCTGCACCACGGTCAGCTGCTGCTGCACCATGGTCAGCTGCTGCTGCACCATGGTCAGCTGCTGCTGCACCACGGTCAGCTGCTGCTGTACCACAGTCAGCTGTTGGTGAACCATGGTCAGCTGCTGCTGCACCACGGTCATCTGCTGCTGCACCAGTCAGCTGCTGCTGCACCACAGTCAGCTGCTGCTGCACCACAGTCAGCTGCTGCTGCACCACAGTCAGCTGCTGCTGCACCACCATCAGCTGTTTCTGACCAACATGACTCGTCCCGAACCTGTCTAGCCTGAGTGCCTCAGCTTCCCTGCCGTCATTGTTTACAAGCCAGGGTGGCTGGTTGCATGCATACACTCGATACATTTTATATTATTCCATAGTTTATAGTGCTTGTAACTGCTAAATAAGCCACCATGGGCCCAAAGAAAGCTTCTAGTGCCAACCCTCTGGTAAAAAGGGTGAGAAATATGTACTATCGTACCAAGGTCAGCTGCTGCTGCACCACGGTCAGCTGCTGCTGCACCACAGTCAGCTGCTGCTGCACCACAGTCAGCTGTTGCTGCACCATGGTCAGCTGACTGCTGCACCAGCTGACTGCTGTCTGTTTACAACCAGGGTGGCTGGTCAGCTGTTGCTGAACCACATGGTCAGCTGTTGCTGCACCACGGTCAGCTGCTGCTGCACCAGTCGGCTGCTGGTCAGCTGTTGCTGCACCACAGTCAGCTGCTGCTACACCACTGCTGTCAGCTGTTGCTGCACCAGGGTCAGCTGTTGCTGCACCAGTCAGCTGTTGCTGAACCACGGTGAGCTGGTGCTGCACCACGGTGAGCTGCTGCTGCACCACAGTCAGCTGCTGCTACACCACTGTCATCTGTTCCTGCACCATGGTCAGCTGCTGCTGCACCAAAGTCAGCTGTTGTTGCACCATGATCAGGTGTTGCTGCACCACAGTCAGCTTGTCCTAGTGGCATTAAAATAAGAAGGGAAGTAACCCCAGAAAAGGACATGCTACCTAAAGTCCTAATGGAAGGGGATTCCCCTTCTAAACATTAACATACTCTCCCCTCCTCCCATCCCATCAATCATCACCAGATCTTCAATCAAGGTAAGTGTCAGTTTGTGTGTATTAAAATTAATATTTCATGTGGTAAAAAATTTTTTTTTTTCATACTTTGGGGTGTCTTGCACGGATTAATTTGATTTCCATTATTTCTTATGGGGAAAATTCATTCACCTTACGATAATTTCAGCATACGATGAGCTCTCAGGAACGGATTAATATCGTAAGGTGGGGGTCCACTGTAACTCATTACTTACCTTAAAATATTTGTAGTCTTAATGTAGGGTCAGGGGTGAGTAAACGAGATAAAACAAATGAATGAATGAATGAATGAGACAGACAGACAGACAGACAGAGACAGACAGAGACAGAGACAGAGAGAGACGGAGACAGAGAGAGACAGAGAGAGACAGAGAGAGAGAGAGAGACAGAGAGACAGAGAGACAGAGAGACAGAGAGAGAGAGAGAGAGAGAGAGAGAGAGAGAGAGAGAGAGAGAGAGAGAGACAGGCACAGTTATGTAAACAAACCAGGCGAACCCAAGTTTTGTAAACAAGCCAGGCATAAACGTCTGGTTTATGTACAAATTACATTGTGTACAAGTTGTCTCTAAATTGATACTGAAGAATAAATAAAGAGGAACACTCCTATTCTCATGTAACACCATTTTTAGAAGAAATGACGCTCTGAGTGAAGGCTATGGAAATAAGTCACTCTGACTTTTTTTGGGTTATCCTAGGTACTTTACACATATGTTGCTATGTATGATAATCTATGCAACTGTATTTGTGTATACCTGAATAAACTTACATACGAAAGGAATAATTTTCTACAGTTACCCCCAATAACACATTTTCTCTTATGTTAGACTAGAGAAAATGTTATTCTTGCCGTCACTTGTACAAGTTATCTGGCTACTATGTCTCATATTTAAGTTTATTTATTCTATTGTGGGGTGTATTTATCATCTTTATATGTTATGTACTGTGTTTATTATAATTTTGAAAAAATATCATAGATGGATTAGTGAAATTATGAATATTAATGTAATACACGACATTTAATGTGACTTGGTGATTATTATTATTATCACTTCTCATATGGCATCACTTGTGCAAGTCATCTGGCTACCACATCTCATATTTATGTTTATTTATTCTACTGTGGGGTCTTGTCTTCTTGTTGATTCGCCGGTACTTCCGGCCCGGGTCTTCTCCAGATGGTGACCCGGCGACTGTGGGGTGTATTTATCATCTTTATATGTTATGTATCGTGTTTATTATATAATTTTGAAAAAATACCATAGATGGATTAATGAAATTATGAAAATTAATGTAATATACGACATTTAATGTGACTTGGTGATTATTATTATCAGTACGTACTAATATGACGTCTCGAGACGTAAGACACTCTTACCGATTTTAATGTGTACTTGCACACCAGCACAGTACGTAAGATTATTTAGGTACACGTATACATAAGTATAATTATCAGAATATATATAAAATATGAAATAACGCTTAAAAACACTTGAAATTTTGGAGTTTCCAGACATAATGAAGAGACTTAGTGCTCACGGATCTCACGGAGAATGTAAACAAACTGGGTGGGGCACGGTGACCGTATTAGAAAGTCAGGTGAGGGGAGCCGTATAGAGTTTTTTGGTCATAATTTGAAATGACCATATTAGCGTAACGCTGCAAAGTGAAATGCCGCAAAGTGAAACGCCGCAAAGCGGGGCCCTACTGTATATATCATGTTTCTATGTTATTCATATTGTTTATTATGTCATATTAGATGAATTGTGACAGATAAATAAGCTGTTTAGATGATATTAGTGAAATATTGAAGTATCCTGTTAGCCTCCTGAGAGCCAGGAACGGATTAATTGCATTTCAATTAATTTAAATGAGGAAAACTGACTCTGCAAATGAGCAAATCCAGTTGCAAGCAAGGCCATAGAAGGGATTAAACTCGCAAGTAAAGTTTCCACTGTATAGTCCACTCACTAATTACCTTAAAATATTTGTAGTCATAATGTAGAGTGAGAGGCGAGTTATATTTGTATTAAGTCAGGTTGGGAAGTATGGGTAGCCAGGAAGGGCAGCCCTCCCCACCTCACCCACATATAATGTAAACAAACCAGATGAATGCATCTGGTTTTCGTCACAAGTCCTACAAGTTGCCTGGCTACCACAAGTACTACATGTCGCATGGCTACCACAAGTCCTACAAGTTGCCTGGCTACCACAAGTACCACATGTCGCATGGCTACCACAAGTCCTACCAGTCACCTGGCTATCACATTTTGTATTTATGTTAATTTATTCTACTGTGGGTGTATTTAGATGGATTAAGCAATATGTCTATATTAACATTTTATACGATATTTAATGCTCCTTAGTGATTATTATTGTGTTATTATCATTATTATCATTAATATGGCATCTTCAAGACTAATAAGACACTCTCAGTGATTTTAATGTGTACCTACATGCCAGCACAGTGTGTAAGTTTATTTAGGTACAGGTATACATACATATAATTATAAGTTATAATAATAATGTAGGTATGTAGTCTGCCTGGGCTACATACCTACACGATATTTAATGTGGTCCAGAGCCGTATTATTACCATCGACATGCCATGTTCACTGAGTTTAATCATTTCTAAAAACTACCTTTAGATGTTATCATAAACAAAAGGAGAAGTAATGAATAATTCATGCCGAGAATTGTAAACAAAAGCGTTATTTATAAAGGGAAGTGACGTAATGTTTTCCCTCCGCCCCGCTACCACACCTCCATAGTATATAAACAAAATGTTTATGTTATGTAACGTCTTTGTTATATAATTTTGAAGAAAATATAATAGATGCATTAATGAAAATGTCTATATTGACATAAAATAAGGAATTTAATATCCCCAAGAGTGAT
>NC_091314.1:40359782-40524782 GCF_038502225.1 Cherax quadricarinatus | reverse complement strand
TGCTGGAGAAATTGTCCAGTTTGACACACTAGTAACTCTATGGTCAAACACTTTGAGTACTTTCCTAATCTGAAGACTTTGAGTTTAGTCTTGTTAGTCTTGTTCGATTTTTACCAAATTTCAAAAGTAAACAAATCGTGCCAAGCGTGCAATACACGTCAACTGGTGAGTCTAATATTCTTTCACAAGTGCACCAATAATATTTATACCATTTTTTACACTAATGCAGTAGTCTGCATAACAGTAAATCTTATATTTTTTGCGAGAATAAAAATTCAAAGTGGAAAGCAAAAGAATATAAGAGGGGCCTTGAGACGTGACTAATGACCAGAGGAAATGTCATTTTAGTGCCAGGAATGTCTTTCTTGTTTATACTGGACCCTATTAGGAAATTGGCATCTTTTGAAATTTGTGTGAAATTGGCAAAATTGCTAAATTCTGACCACTGTACTGGATAGTTGAATTTCATAAATGGGTGGTTTCTTGCACCCATTCGATAGAAAAAATGGAGTTCTAGCGAAATATTCATGTTTTTTGTCGACTAGTACAGTGGAATTGGCGGAAAATAGGCCTCAAAGTGGGCAAAATCGCCGATGCGTAAACATCGCCGAGACCGCTAACTTTGCGAGAGCATAATTCCGTAAGTTTTCCATCAAATTTCAAACTTTTGGTGTCCTTATGATCAGGAAAAGATTCTCTATCTTTTCGTAAGAGAAAATAATTTTTTTTTTTAAATTTGGCCGACCCTGAGAACGAGTTTCGGAGAGGGCCTGTCGACCCTCAAAGGGTTAAATGAGACTCGATGATTATTATTATCATTACTAATATGACGTCTGGAGACATAAGACACTCTTACTGATTTTAATGTGTACCTGCATGCCAGCACAGTATGTACGTTTATTTAAGTACAGGTATACATAAGTATAATTATCAGAGTATATATAAAATATGAAATAACTTTTAAAAACATTTGAGATTTTGGAGTTTCCAGACAAAATGGAGAGACTTAGTGCTTACTGAGCTCACGAAGAATGTAAACAAACAGGGTGGGGCGCGGTGACCGTATTAGAAAGTCAGGTGGGGGGAGCCGTATAGCGAGTTTTGGTCATAATTTGAAATGACCGTATTAGCGGAATGCCGTAAAGTGAAACGCCGTAAAGCGGGGCCCTGTTGTATTGCTATAAGTTAGAAAGAGATATGAGAAGCGGTCGTGCGGCTGGCGCCCCCACTCAAGTCGTATCCTCTTCCGTGCAACAAAGGCACCAAAATCCTAGTAATACCTCTAATCTCACTGTTTTAAATAATATTACTCAGAACAGATGACTAGCGTCAGAAAGTGTATCTGACGAGAAGATTCGTTTAGCGATGAGTCCTTACTTATCGAGAGGCAAAGTAGGACTTGACGAATCACATCTAACTGAGATAATTACTTTTAGAGACACTGGCAGCTATCTCACGTTATTGAGAGATGTACTGCCCATAACTGATGATACCTATTCCATGATAGATGTATTGTTATAAGCCTATGGAGGGGCTGTTATGAAAGTACCTCTGCACGAGGTTTACATTGAAACAAGCTATTATACTAGTTATATTCCACTGGGTATATCCAGTGGTGTATTTTCCATCAGGTCAGTGGACTTGTTGATAGGGAACGATATCCTTCATGCTGGTATATGTAAGGAACCACTTGTGATTGATAATACCACTGATGATAATTATGCCATTGAAGCTTGTAGAGAGAAGCCTATTTTATTTCCTCTCAGTGCAATTACTAGAGCTATGTCAAAGATAAAACAACCATCCTTGTCCACCTGTTGAGTTAGTGGAGGACAATGATTTGGGCTTGAATATGTTGTTTAGTGATGCTCTGGGCCCAGGATCATTAACACTGACTCCCTCCTGTCATCAACCTAGTCAGGACACAACTGACGTTAAATTTCTAACTCATGATGATTTAATCAAGGATCAGTTTGTTGATCAGTCACTGGAAAGACTGAGAGATACAGCAGTTACTGAGAGTGAAGCAAAGGATCTCAATAATTGTTACTATTATAGTAATGGTGTACTGATGGAGAAAAATACATGTAAGTTGTCAGCTGATAGTGTTTCCTCCACAGTCAAGCATCTCGTAGTGTTACCAGTTACATTTCATGAACAAGCCATTGATTTTTGCTCACAACAGTCGCATTGGAGGACATTTGGGTGTTAAGAAGACACTCCGTAAACTGGCAAAATATTTTACTTGGCCAAAAATGAAGGAAACAGTAGCTGATCATGTGCGACGTTGTCACGTCTGTCAAGTGACAGGCAAGCCAGCACACACACCTCCACCAGCACCTCTCACTGAGCTCACTAGTAGCAAAGTTCAGTTCATCTGGACTAGGGATTGTTCAGACTCGTTTACAAGATTGAAGTGTCTGCTTTCCTCTGCTGTGTTGAGGAGTTCTAATTTCAATCTTCCCTTCTTTTTACATATAGATGCAAGTGGTTATGCAGTGGGTGCTGTGCTGCTCCAACAGTCAATATCCACTGACATTCTCCATCCTATATGTTACTATTCATCTAAGCTCAAACGACACCAGAAAATTTATGCCACTATTGAGAAAGAGGCTCTAGCTCTTGTGGTGTCCTTGGAACATTTTGACATGTATTTGGGCACTTCCCCATTTAAAGTTAACGTTTTTTCAGACCACAATCCACTCACCTACATAAACACAATGAAGAGTAAAAATGCTAGGATCATGAGGTGGGCTCTCAGAATCCAGCCTTACTCTATTAGTATACAACATATAAGTGGTCATTGTAATGCAATTGCTGATGCTCTGTCACATCCTTAATTATCATTATTACATTTAAATTAACGTAATTTTGTGTTCAAATACCTTTTGTTACTTGCTATGTCAAATTCAGTAAAGTAACGTCATCTATCAAGCCCATGTTAACTATGTATACTCATGTCTAATTATTCTATTTATATATTCACAGTAGTGGTGATATATGTTGGTGTGAGAAGGAGACAGTTGGAGACAGAAGCTGAGTGTTGAGTGTGTAGTGTGGGCGATGTTAGTTACTGAGTGACGGAACACAGTCCTGCCGCAATCCCCCCCCCCCTCACTACACACCTTAAGTTACTGCACTCAAGCTTTCTCATACACAGTTGTCCACACTGCCTTGCATTCCACTACCACTACTTAAGAGTGGAATGCCATCTCCTCTCTATCGCACAAGACTGCTGTTCATATTCAGTTTCCACTACTATGATCGAGCCTCAACGTGTCATGCTTGTCTACGCTGTCCTGTTTCTACATTGATGTACATAACCACGAGTATGCAGAGATATGATATTGTGTACTGCCCTAGTACGAGGGGCATAACTTATAGTGAAATAGGCACTGTGAAATGTAAGAAGTGCTTGGCACAAGTGACTCTGATTTTTTTATATTAAATTGTGTTATTAACCCTTTGAGGGTCGACAGGCCTTCTCCGAGACTCGTTCTCAGGGTCGGCAAAATTTAAAAAAAAAAAAAAAAAATTCTTATGAAAAGATAGAGAATCTTTTCACGATCATAATGACACCAAAAATATGAAATTTGATGGAAAACTTACGGAATTATGCTCTCACAAAGTTAGCGGTCTCGGCGATGTTTACAGATCGGCGATTTTGCCCACTTTGAGCCACATTTTTGGCCAGTTCCACAGTACTAGTCGACAAAAAACATGAATATTTCGCTAGAACTCCATTTTTTCTATAGAATGAGTGCAAGAAACCACCCATTTACCAATTTCAACTATCCAGTACAGTGGTCAGAATTTAGCAATTTTGCCAATTTCACAAAAATTTCAGAAGATGCCAATTTCCGAATAGGGTTCAGAACAAACAAGAAATACATTCCTGGCACTAAAATGGCATTTCCTCTGTTCATTAGTCACGTCTCAAGGCCCCTCTTACATTCTTTTGCTTTCCACTTTGAATTTTTATTCTCACAAAAAATAGAAGATTTACTGTTATGCAGACTACTGCATTAGTGTAAAAAATGGTATGAATCATATTGGCGCACTTGCAAAAGAATATTAGACTCACCAGTTGATGTGTATTGGACGCTTGGCATGATTTGTTTACTTTTGAACTTTGGTAAAAATCGAACATTTCTGCTATTTTGAGCTCAATTTCAAGGTACTTTTCATTGTAAAAACCAGTGAAAATCATCTCAATTTCTATGATATGCCTTCCATTCTATAAAATGAGACCAAGAAAACTAGAATACAACAATAAATACCATACGAAAATACAGTGCGAAGTCGCTGTTTTATTCCAAAAAAACGGTCAAAGTTTTTTTTTTCTCATTATGCACTGTGTGCTGCAGGATTTTTTTTATACCATGAATGACCACATAGACCCATTCTTTCATATGGAGGCCTACCAGCTTTCTCCCACTAGATTCGAGGGCGCTAGAATTTAGGCGAACTAGTACGTCAAAACCCCTGGGTCGTAAGCCATACTAGTACGTCCGAAACCCTCAAAGGGTTAAAGTGACATGAGTTATCACAGTAATCATGTGAAAGATACTAACGCAACTCTTTGTGCGACCATTTGTCGTGCTGGGGGGGTACTGCGACCCATGAATGGGTCACAATGTACAGTGGTCCCTCGTTTTTTGTAGTTAATCCGTTCCTGGAGTTGCTACTATTATCGAAATCTATGATTTTCGAATCAATTTTCCCCATAAGAAATAATGTAAATACAATTAATCCGTTCCTGACACCCAGAAGTATTAAAACAAAAAATTTTTTACATGAAATATAGATGTAGTACATAAACAATACAATGGGAAATGATGAATGAAACATTAACAGCATAACACTTACCTTTATTGGAGATTCTTCTTAGTGTATGGGAGACTGGAGGAGAAGAGGGATTGGATTGTTTACAGTTTGGAAGGGAAATCCCCTTCCAGCAACACCTCAGGTACCAATTGCTTTTCTGGGGTTGCTTCTCTTCTCTGTTTCTTAATGCCACTAGGACCACCTTAAGAGTCACTGGAGTCCTGCCTCGCAAAATAACTGTGGAGAGAGCTCTGTTTCTGGCGTTTCTTTAACACTTCCCTAAAATGGCCCAAGACTTTGTCACTGTACATATTGCCAACATGGCTTGCAACAACCTTGTCAGGGTGATGTTTCTCCATAAATATTTCCACTTGTGCCACTTTTATATTGTTCAATGATGTTTTTCTTAAATTCAATCGTACTTCTCACCTTCTTTACCACAGGCTTGGCACTAGGAGCTTTCTTTGGAGCCATGGTAGCTTATTTAGTATTTGCAAGCACTAAAATGAGTGTAATATTAAGAAATATTTCGTAGGAGCACGTGAGGGGACCTCCGCTCACTGGTAAACAGTGCCAGACTGGCTGGGTAGGGAGGCCGCCCTGGCTCACACCGGGTGTACGCGTCCCGGACGAACTACTACTCACGAGTCAACCTATGATTAGCGAGCCCATGTTCATACGAAAATATCCTTATGGTTTCCGAAATCTATGATTCCTGAGAACTACGAAAAACGAGGGACCACTGTATATAATGTATATTACCTTTTCATATAATTTTATATTGCTTATATTTGCGATATTAGCTAAATCATAAATATATTGCTTTATTTTATTATTTGCCTTAGTTATATTATTAGGAAGGATGTAACATTTATACATTATTCAGTGCTCGTAGTTCGTGAATGTTACGTAGCTGACGGCCTTGTCTAACTATCGCTCTGCTTGTTTCCCTGCCAGCTTCTCTGTGTTGCCGGGCAGCAGCAGTCCATGGAGAGTCATGTGATCAGGGTGGGGTGATCACACCTCAACAGGAGTGAGAGTCGGTCTGGCCTGCGCTATTAATTGTCGGTTGGACGTTGCTTCTAACAAGAGGTCCCTCCACTGCTCTCCCTTGTGGGCCCCTGTTGGAAGAATGTCTCAGTCGCTTTCTTGTTGTTGGCTCTGTGTAAGTCTGTTCACAGAACATGGTCTAGACTTAGTGATTTTCGACGTTGTACTGAGGTTGTGTGTCGCATAGACACTCTGAGAAACTCAGGTCCTGAGCTGTAGCTTCTGACCTAATTTGTACTGGTATCTGCGTACTGTCATAGTCGGGGATTTTCTAATGCTGAACTCAGATTCAGTAGTATGGGAGTTTTGTGACTTTGGTGGAGGATCTGCAGAAGGTCCCTACTTAGTGTCATTATATTATCTCCTTGTTCCTGATTCTGTGTCGCTGTTGCTTGTTATACAGTGGACCCTCGCCTAATGAACGCATCGCATAACGTTAAATTCGCCTAACGATACATTTTAATGCTAACATTTTGCCTTGGCTAACGCTAAAAAACTCGCCTAATGATACTCGTTCTCAGGTGCCAATTAATATCGTTAGGTGAGGGTCCACTGTATAGCTGTTCGGCATAACAGTCGCTTTATTGTTCAAGCAAGCTGTTCTGATTGCCAGGTTGGTCAAGAAGTTAGTTTATGTGAGGACTTTTAGTCAGTCACTGGTTGAGTCTAGTCGAGTCATGAGACATAGCGAACTACTTAGAGCACTTACACACATACACACAAACTTACTTGTATATATTTGTATTATGTTATTAAATGCTAACAATGTACCAGACGGTACTTAAAAGCAATAAAGATGTGATATGTGCCTTCAGCACAATACTACTGTACACGAGAGAAGTGTAGGAACTTGTATCCTATATTATATTCAATTCATTACTATAATTTACTTTGATAACATATGCCTAGATAACTTTATTGTTAATAATAAACTCATTAAATTTTAATCTCTTTAGTTAGTAGCCTACCAGTTGTAATCCTGAAGCACAACTGAATCATGTTAACCCTTTCAGGGTCGACCAGGCCCTCTCAGAGACTTGTTCTCAGGGTCGGCAAAATTTCAAAAAAAAAAAAAAAAAAAAAAAAAAAAAATTTTTCTTTTGAAAAGATAATCTTTTCCCGATCATAATGACACCAAAAGTATGAAATTTGATAGAAAACTTACGGAATTATGCTCTCGTGAAGTTAGCGGTCTTGACAATGTTTACGCATCAGCGATTTTGCTCACTTTGAGCCCTATTTTCGGCCAATTCCAGTGTACTTGTCGAAAAAAACATAACTATTTCGCTAGAACTCCATTTTTTCTATCGAATGAGTACAAGAAACCACCCATTTACCGATGTCAACTATCCAATACAGTGGCCAGAATTTAGCAATTTTGCCAATTTCACAAAAATTTCAAAAGATGCCAATTTCCGAATAGGGTCCAGAATAAACAAGAAAGATATTCCTGGCACTAAAATAACATTTCCTCTGTTCATTAGTTACGTCCCCATGCACCTCTTACATTCTTTTGCTTTCCACTTCGAATTTTTATTCTCACAAAAAATAGAAGATTTACTGTTATTTTATGTTATGCATTGGTGTAGAAATGGTATAAATATTATCAGCGCACTTGTGAAAGAATATCAGACTCACCAGTTGACGTGTATTGGACGCATAGCATGATTTGTTTGCTTTTGAACTTTGGTAAAAATCGAACATTTCTGCTACTTTGAGCACAATTTCAAGGTAGTTTTCTTTGTAAAACCAGTCAAAATCATCTCAATTTCTCTAATATGTCTTCCATTCTATTAAATGAGACCAGGAAAACCAGAATACAACAATAAATACCATACGAAAATACAGTGCAAAGTCGCTGTTTTAATCCAAAAACACAAAGTTTTTTTTTTTCTCATTATGCACTGTGTGCTGCAGGATTTTTTTTATACCACGCACACTGACCACATAGACCTATTCTTTCATATGTAGGCCTACCAGCTTTCCCTCACTAGATTTGAGGGATCTAGAATTTAGGCATACTAGTACGTCAAAAATCCTGGTGCGTAAGCCATACTAGTACGGCCGAAACCCTGAAAGGGTTAAATTCTAATGGATAATTGGACCAGGGTACTGACTCCTTGTTACAAAAACCCAGTAACAGGCTGGATGCGTGAAGGCAGTCCTTTCTAGTATTCACTGGATATATCTATCATTATTAGATATTGCATTTTTTGTAATAGTAAGGCAGAGAAGTAAGTCTGTGGGAAAATGCTAGGTAAGGCAGAGAAATAAATCTGTGGGAAAATGCTAGGTATGGCAGAATAAGAGTAAATGAAACAATATGTGAAAGTAAGATGATTAGACCTAGGTAACGGCTTGACAGTGGTAACCTGTAAAATAGCTCAGTGAGGACGTGTCTAGTCTACTCCCTGTGGACTGAACCAAGATGCCTTCCGCTGAGCAACTTTACAGCAGCTTAAGAAGGATGAAAATAAATGGTATAAAATACCGACACAATGGAAATATAAACACATATACAGTTTAATGTGATCCTTTATTGACAACGTTTCACCCACACAGTGGGCTTTTTCAAGTCACAAACAGAACTACCTGGGGTGGAAGGTACGTGAGTATTTATAGTCAGGTTCAGAATGTTGAGGTCAGGTGGAGAATGCTGCATCTGATGATCTACTGGGTGGGGTTATAGAGTTTAAAATCTTGGGTAGCTTGCAAGGGGTATTGGATAAGTTGTGAGCAGACCTTCTGCAGTGTTCTATGTTCTTATGTGGGATAGCGATGAAGAAGTTTCTTGGCAAGTGGTTCAGTTATGTTATAGAAGCCATTGTTCTGGTTGAAATTGTTGGTTATAGAGATAAGCGATGATTCCAGGATTCTTCGGTATTGAGTGTTGTCTTCTGTAGCGATAAGTCTTGAGTTTCTGTAGTTAATTAAATGGTTGTGTGAATTGCGATGTTGTACACAGGCATTCCTTGTATCATCAGTCCTGCTTGCATATTGGTGTTCTGAAATACGTGTCTGGAGGTCTCTTGATGTTTCACCCACGTATAATTTGTTGCAGTCATTACAAGAGATTATGTATACCCCTGCAGAGGATGGAAACTTGTCCTGTCTACTACTGGTGATGTCCTTGATGGTCATGGTTGTGGAGGTAGATACTTGGAATGAGGTACTGGAAAAGATGTTGGAAACACGTTTGGCAATGGAGTTGGTGGGGAGGACTGTATCTCTTCTCGGTAGTGTCTTCTCGTCACTTCATCAGAGATTGTAGACGGCGGGCATTAAACATTTTCAACACACCCAGAGAAGACACTACCGAGAAGAGATACATAGTCCTCCCCACCAACTCCATTGCCAAACATGTTTCCAACGTCTTTTCCAATACCTCATTCCAAGTATCTACCTCCACAACCACGACCCTCAAGGACATCACCAGTAGTAGACAGGACAAGTTTCCATCCTCTGCAGGGGTATACATAATCCCTTGTAATGACTGCAACAAATTATACGTGGGCAAAACATCAAGAGACTTCCAAACACGTATTTCAGAACACCAATACGCAAGCAGGACTGAAGATACAAGGAATGCCTGTGTACAACATTGCAATTCACACAACCATTTAATTAACTACAGAAACTCAAGACTTATCGCTACAGAAGACAACACTCAATACCGAAGAATCCTGGAATCATCGCTTATCTCTATAACTAACAATTTCAACCAGGACAATGGCTTCTATAACATAGCTGAACCACTTGCCAAGAAACTTCTTCATTGCTGTCCCACATAAGAACATAGAACACTGCAGAAGGTCTGTTCACAACTTATCCAATACCCCTTCCAAGCTACTCAAGATTTTAAACTCTATAACCCCACCAGGTAGATCATCAGATGCAGCATTCTCCACCTGACCTCAACATTCTGAACCTGACTATAAATACTCACGTACCTTCCACCCCAGGTAGTTCTGTTTGTGACTTGAAAAAGCCCACTGTGTGGGTGAAACGTTGTCAATAAAGGATCACATTATACTGCATGTGTGTTTATATTTCCAGCTTAAGGAGGAACTGAGGGTAGCGAAGCTTGAGATATGGGGATTGACGGAGAAAAACAAGAGGATTTGTAGTAGTCCTCAGGTCAAGTAGGGAACCTGGGCAGTGGCCAGACAGCATGGAACGAACTTGAAGATCAAGAAGACGAATGGAGAGGTAGAAACAATAAAGAAGAAAGAAACTGCTGTGGAGACTGTTGTGGAAACATCGAACGCATTCTCCGTGCTACCCGATGAATGTGAGTCGACTACTGGGAACATAAATAACAAAAAAAAGGCACAATACCGTGACTGGAACGATACACAAATAACCCGCACATAAAAGAAAGAAGCTTACGACGACGTTTCGGTCCGACTTGGACCATTTTCTGGTTAGTGTGACTTTGTCAGTGGTCCAAGTCGGACCGAAACGTCGTCATAAACTTCTCTCTTTTATGTGCGGGTTATTTGTGTACTGGGAACATCACGATGAACGACACCAAGGACAAGGCAAGTTGATATCCCTTGAAACCCCAACGAAGACCATCGAGAATGTCACTACAAACTCCATCATTAAAGGTAAGAACATTGTTTTAGTTGGGGACAGTCAGGTGAAATTTATGGATAGGACTTTTTGTATTAGAGACAGGAAGAGGAGGCAGAGGGAATGTTTTCCTTGGGCTGGGATGGGGTATATTGTTAGCCATCTGGACGATATCATGAGGGTAATGGGAGCAATCCTATTATCTGCCTCAGTGCAGGAGGCAACAATGTTGGCAGATGTAGGATTGAATATCTGATTAGCAGGTACAGGACAGCAATAGAGATAATTAGGAAGAATGGTGGGAACCCTGTGATATGTGGCATTTTGTCCAGGAGAGGAGTTGGAAATGAATAGTTGTCCAGGGCAATTGGCATCAATTGCTGGCTGGACAAAGACTGTAAGAAAAATGCAGTAACATTCATAGACACCTGGGACCTCTTCTATGGCAGAAATAACATGTATGCCAGGGATGGGGTTCACTTATCTAGGTTTGGGGTGGGAGCACTGGTCAATGCAGTGGAGGGAGCTGTTAGAGCTTTAAGCTGGAAACAGATAGTGGAATGGGTTTTTGTGGAAAATCAATGTATTCTGAGTGTAGTGATAGTGTGAGTTTTAAGGAAACCAGTTGTAGGCAGAATGAGGTAGTTATATTGGTGAATATAGGAAAGCAAGTGGCATTAGGTGACAAGAAGATTAACAGGCATAGTGGAGGAACAAATCAGCAGGAAGAGAAAAGAGAAGGGAGGGTTTCTGAAAATATGTTATACAGTAGAACCTCTACTTGCGAGTTTAATCCATTCCATGACCTTGCTCGTAACTGGATTTGCTTATTTGCAGAGTCAATTTTTCTCATTTAAATTAACTGAACTGCAATTAATCCATTCCAGTGAAATTCTGTACTTCAATAATTTCCCTAGTATCAACTCTATGGCTTATTTATCTATCACAATTCATCTAATATGACATAATAAGCAATACAAATAACACAGAAACCTGCTATATACTCTAGAATGAATAAAATATGCCATTCATGTAGTGGTATCATCAGCGGACAAGTGTGTCTGGAGAGCGGACAAAATACTTCTTCAATAATTTCACTAATATCATCTATACAGCATACAGTGGACCCCCGGTATTCGATGCATTTTAACGCAAAAATTTTGCCTCGGTATCCGATTGAAAACCCAGTATTCGATACGATTCGTATGAGACGTGTTCATGTGTGGCCTGAACTGCCCATTGTGTGCCAGTGTGCGCGCATCTAAGGATACATTCGGTACATTCCATATTATCACTGTGTTTGGTGCTTGTTTCTGCAAAATAAGTCACCATGGGCCCCAAGAAAGCTTCTAGTGCCAACCCTGTGGAAAAAAAGGGTGAGAATTAGTATGGAAATTAAGAAAGATTTTGAAGGGTTTGAGGCTAACCCTGAGAAGCCTATGCCAGTTGTGGAATCCATTGTGCCTACTTCAAAAATTAAGGAATTGTGTGCACAGTGGGTTGAAGTGCAAACCTTTATGGATGAAAATCACCCTAACACAGCTATTGCAAGCCATGCTGGTGACTATTACAATGACAATCTTGTGGCCCATTTTAGACAAATCGTAAAGGAACGGGAGGTACAGAGCTCTATGGACAGATCTGTTGTGCGACAGAGGTCCAGTGACTCTCAAGCTGGTCCTAGTGGCATTAAAAGAAGAAGGGAAGTAACCCCGGAAAAGGACTTGCTACCTCAAGTCCTAATGGAAGGGGATTCCCCTTCTAAACACTAACACCATCCACACTCTCCCCTCCTCCCATCCCATCAATCATCACCAGATCTTCAATAAAGGTAAGTGTCATGTAACTGTGCATGTCTTCTTCAGTTTGTGTGTATTAAAATTAATATTTCATGTGGCAAAAAAAATTCTTTTTCATACTTTTGGGTGTCTTGCACGGATTAATTTGATTTCCATTATTTCTTATGGGGAAAATTGATTCGCTTTTCGATATTTTCGGCATTCGATGAGCTCTCAGGAACGAATTAGTATCGAATACCGGGGGTCCACTGTATTTATCTATCACAATTCATCTATTAAGATACAATAAACAATACAAATAACAAAGAAACCTGATATATACTCTAAAATGAGTAAAATATGTCAATCATGTACAGTGGACCCCCACCTTACGAACGTATCGTGTTATGTTAAATCTGCCATACGAAGCATTTGAAAGCAAAAATTTTGCCTTGCTTCACGATAAAAAAATTCGCCTTACGTGATTCGTCCAGGACGCGTCCCATGTGTGGCCTCAGCTGCCCCATGGGTGCCAGTGTTTACAAGCCAGCTAGTGCAGTCGCATCTAAGCATACATTCAGTACATTTCATATTATCACAATGTTTTTAGTGCTTGTAACTGCAAAATAAGTCACCATGGGCCCCAAGAAAGCTTCTAGTGCCAACCCTGTGGTAAAAAGGGTGAAAATTACTATGGAAATGAAGAAAGAGATACAGTGGTCCCTTGATAATGGTCAGGGTCGATAGTCGTCCTTTTCGAAATCGTCGCATTATTTTCGTCCAAACATTGGCTCGCAAATGATCGATTGACTCGCTAATCGTTGTTCATCCTGGACGAGTACTCACGGCTCTGAACCACCTTGGCCTCCCTTCCCAGCCAGCGTGCCATGGTTTACCAGTGAGCGACAGTCCCCTCACTTGTTCATACGAAATATTTCATAATCCATTCATTTTTGTGCTTGCAAGAGCTAAATAAGCTAAATGGCTCCAAAAAAAGCTACTAGTGCCAAGCCTTTGGTAAAGAAGGTGAGAAATACGACTGAATTTAAGAAAAACATCACTGAACAATATGAAAGTGGCGTACGTGTGGCCGAACTGGCCAGGATGTATAACAAATCCCGTACAACCATATCTTCCATCGTGGCCGAGAAAAAAGAAATCAAGGAAGCTGTTGTTGCAAAGGGGGTAATTATGCTGACAAAAGTGACATCACCAGTACTCGAAGATGGTGATAAGTCATTATTGGTGTGGATAAACGAGAAACAATTAGCAGGAGATAGTCTTATGACGTCGATTGTTTGTGAAAAGGCTACGCAGTTGCATGACGATCTGGTAAAGACATTGCTTGCAACGAGCACTGATATTCGTGAATTTAAGGCCAGCAAAGGTTGGTTTGAGAGATTTAAGAACCGTAGTGGCATACACAGTGTGACAAGGCATGGTGAGGCTGCCAGTTCGGACAAGATTGCAGCTACAAAATTCTTAAGTGAATTCAAGGAGTACATAGAGGCTGAAGGACAAACCTGAACAAGTGTTCAATTGTGATGAAACAGGCCTCTTTTGGAAGAAAATGCCAAAGAGGACCAACATTACTCAGGAGGAAAAGGGACTGCCAGAACACAAGCCTATGAAAGAAAGGCTGATGATCATGTTCTGTGCTAATGCTAGTGGGGATTTCAAAGTGAAACCATTACTAGTGTACCATTCTGAAAATCCCAGTGTGTTCAGGAAAAACAATGTTATGAAGAGTAAATTGTGTGTGTTTTGGAGATCTAATAATAAGGCATGGGTCACGAGGGAAATTTTTGTAGAGTGGTTCAATGAAGTGTTTGGCCCTAGTGTGAAGAATTACCTCCTGGAAAAGAAATTGGATCTCAAGTGCCTCCTAGTAATGGACAATGCACCTGCTCCTCCTCCAAACTTGGATGACCTAATTCTGCAGAAGTCTGGGTTCATCACAGTTAAGTTCTTGCCCCCGAATACCACTCCTCTCCTCCAGCCCATGGACCAGCAGGTCATTTCAAACTTTAAAAAACTCTACACCAAAGGAATGTTTCAAAGGTGCTTTAATGTGACCTCAGACACTCATTGGACCCTAAGAGATTTTTGGAAAGAACACTTCAGCATCCTCCATTGCATAAGGCTTGGGAGGAAGTGACTACCAGGACTTTGAACTCTGCTTGGAGAAAATTTTGGCCAGATTGTGTCCACAAGAGGGATTTTGAAGGGTTTGCGGCTGACCCTGATGAGCCTATGTCAGTTGTGAAATCTATTGTGGCACTGGGGACTTCCATGGGGTTGGATGTGAGTTTGGAGGATGTGGAAGAGTTGGTAGAGGACCACAACAAAGAGCTAACCACTGAGGAGCTGCAAGAGCTTCAGCAGGAACAACAACAGATCGCAGCTCAGAATCTTGCTGCAGAGGAGGAGGAAGAGACATGGAAGGTGCCTTCTTCAGAAATTAAAGAGATTTTTGAAATGTGGGGTAGGATGGAAAGATTTATGGAGAAACATCACCCTGAGAAGGATGTTGCAAGCCATATCGGCAACTTGTACAGTGACAGAGTCTTGGCCCATTTTAGGGAAGTTTTAAAGAGACGCCAGAAACAGAGCTCTCTGGACACTTATTTTGCAAGACAGGACTTCAGTGACTCTCAAGCTGGTCCTAGTGGCATTAAGAAACAGAGAAGAGAAGTAACCCCAGAAAAGGACTTGGTACCTGAGGTGTTGATGGAAGGGGATTCCCCTTCCAAACAGTAATTAATCCAATCTCTCCTCCTCCTCCAGTCTTCCATACACTAAGAAGAATCGCCAATAAAGGTAAGTGTTATGCTGTTAATGTTTCATTCATCATGTCCCATTGTATTATGTACTACACCTATATTTCATGTAAAAAAAATTTTTGTTTTAAAACTTCTGGGTGTCAGGAACGGATTAATTGTATTTACATTATTTCTTATGGGGAAAATTTATTTGAAAATTGTCTATTTCGATAACTGTTGCTAAGTATGATGAAAAACTGACGGAATTATGCTCTCGCAAAGTTAGCGACCTCGGCGTTATTTACAAATCGGCGATTTCGCCCACTTTGAGCCCTATTTTCCGCTAATTCCATTGTTCCAGTTGAACAAACTCATAGCTATTTCTTTAGAACTCCATTTTTTCTATCGATTGAGTACAAGAAACTGCCCATTTACCGATTTCAACTACCCAATAACATGGTCAGAAATTTGCAAATTAGCCAATTTCACAAAAATTAAAAAATATGACAATTTCAAAATAGGGTTCAGAATGAACAATGCAGACATTCCTGGCTCTAAAATAACATTTTCTTTGTTCATCAGTCACGTCTCTAGGCCCCTCTGATATGAGTCTTGCTTTCTATTTTGAATTTTTATTCAAACAAAAAATAGAAGTTACTGTTATGAAGACTACTGCAATACTGTAATAATTGTATAAATAACATCAACCCATTCATGACTGCATATTAGAATGGCTAGTTGGACATTTGTTGGACAATGACATCATTTGTTTACTTTTGAACATCGGCAAAAATCAAACATTTCCCATATTTTGAGCTCTATTTTCCAGGTTCTTTTATAGTAAAATAAATAAAAATCACCTCTATTTCTATAATATGTTTTCCATTCTATCAAAGGAGACCAAGAAAACGTGAATACATTATAAATACAATACGAAAATAGACCACAAAGTCGGCCTTTTAATTAAAAAAAAAAAAAAAAAAAGGTCAGTTTTTTTTTTTCTCATTATGCACTGCATGCTCCAGGATTTTTTTCATTAGGTGCACACTGACCACACAGACCCATTCTCTCACATGTGGGCCTACCAGCTTTCTCCTGCTTGATTTGAAGCCACTAGAATTTATGAGTATACAGTGGACCCCCGCATAACGATTACCTCCGAATGCGACCAATTATATAAGTGCGTTTGTACGTGTATGTTTGGGGGTCTGAAATGGACTAATCTACTTCACAATATTTCTTATGGGAACAAATTCGGTCAGTACTGGCACCTGAACATACTTCTGGAGTGAAAAAATATCGTTAACCGGGGGTCCATTGTATATACGTCTAACACTGTACCTCGTAAGACGTATATATACGACCTCGACAGTCAAAGGGTCAATTGCGATGAAACAGGCCTGTTTTGGAAGAAAATGCCAAGCAGGACCTACATTACTCAGGAGGAAAAGGCACTCCCAGGACATAAGCCTATGAAAGACAGGCTTACTCTTTTGACGTGTGCTAATGCTAGTGGTGATTGCAAAGTGAAGCCTTTATTGGTGTATCACTCTGAAACTCCCAGAGCATTCAGGCAAAACAATGTCCTCAAGACTAATTTGTGTGTGCTGTGGAGGGCAAACAGTAAGGCATGGGTCACTAAGGACTTTTTCTATGACTGGTTACACCATGCATTTGCCCCCAATGTGAAAAATTACCTAATGGAAAAGAAATTGGACCTTAAGTGCCTCCTGGTATTAGTCAGTGCTCATGGTCATCCTTCAGACTTGGCAGAGTGGCTTTCTGGGCACATTAGCTTCATTAGGTCAAGTTTTTGCCTCCTAATACCTCTCCTCTCCTGCAGCCCATGGACCAGCAGGTCATTTCAAACTTCAAAAAAACTACACAAAACCTATGTTTCAAAAGCGATTCGAAGTGACCTCAGACACTCGATTGACTTTAAGAGAGTTTTGGAAAGATCACTTTATTATCCTCAGTTGTGTAAACCTTATAGGTAAGGCTTGGGAGGGAGTGACTAAGAGGACCTTGAACTCTGCTTGGAAGAAACTGTGGCCACAATGTGAAGAAGAAAGGGATTTTGAAGGGTTTGGGGGCTAATCCTGAGAAGCGTATGCTAGTTGTGGAATCCATTGTGGCATTGGGAAGTCCTTGGGCTTGGAGGTTAGTGAGGAGGATGTGGAAGAGTTGGTGGAGGAGGACAATGATGAACTAGCCACTGATGAGCTGCTAGATCATCTTCAACAGCAAGAGGCCAGACCTGAGGAAACTGCTTCACAGGAGGGAGGAGAGAAATTGAGTTAGTTGCCTACTTCAAAGATTAAGGAAATGTGTGCAAAGTGGGTTAAACTGCAAACCTTTACGGATGAAAATCACCCTGACACAGCTACTGCAAGCCGTGTTGGCAACCTGTACAATGACAATGTTATGGCCCATTTTAGGAAAGTCTTCAAGGAACAGGAGGTACAGACTTCTATGGACAGATTTGTTGTGCGACAGAGGTGCAGTGACTCTCAAGCTGGTCCTAGTGGCATTAAAAGAAGGGAAGTAACCCCGGCAAAGGACTTGCTACCTCAAGTCCTAATGAAAGGGGATTCCCCTTCTAAACAATAACTTCCACACTCTCCCCTCCTCCCATCCCATCAATCATCACCAGATCTTCATTACAGGTAAGTGGCATGTATTCTATTCTTAACAGAGTAGTAATTGTGCATGTCTTCTTCAGTTTGTGTATATTAAAATTAATATTTCACGTGGTAAAAAAAATAGTTTTTTTCATACGTTGGGGTGTCAGGAACAGATTAATTCGATTTCCATTATTTCTTATGGGGAAAATTAATTTGGCTAACAATAATTTCGGCTTACGATGAGCTCTCAGGAATGGATTAATATCGTAAGGCGGGGGTGCATGTACTGGTATCATTGGCGGACGAGAGTTTGTTTGGAGACCAGATAAAATACTTTTTGAATAATTTCGCTAATATCATCTATACGGCTTATTTATCTATCACAGTTCACCTAATATGACATAATAAACAACATAAATAACATAAAAGCCTGATATATACTGTAGAATGAATAAAATATGTCATCATGTATGTGACGGCGTCGATGGCCAACGAGAGTTTATCTGGAGAAAGGACAAAATACTCCTTGAATATTTTGCTATCATCAACTCTATGGCTTATTTATCTATCACAGTTCATCTAATATGACATAATAAACAATATCAATAACATAGAAACCTGATACATACTCTAGAACAAATAAAATATGTCATTATGTAACAGGGGGAGGCAGCCACAACCGCTCCCTCTTTGTTGTGGTAAACACTGCCATCTAGTGACAGCCTTTTGAAGCCATCTATTATTATAATTATTATATTGTACATTATTATTATATACAGTGGAACCTCAAAAATCGAACTGCTCCCAACACAACCAATTATGTAAGTGTATTTTTGTAAGTGCTTTTATTAGTGTATTTTTGAGGGTCTGAAATGGACTAATCTAATTTACATTATTCCTGATGGGAATAAATTCATGCGGTAAAAATGGACTAATCTAATTTACATTATTCCTGATGGGAATAAATTCATTCGGTAAAGGCACTCAAACAGCCTTCTGGACTGAAGAAAGTTCGATATTTGAGGTTCCACTGTATATATTATTATTATTATTATTATTATTATTTTTATTATATGTACTATTACTATACATATTATTATTATTATTATTATTATATATATAAATAATTTGTAATTTTTATTCACACAAAAAATAGAAGATTTACTGTTATGCAGGCTACTGCCTTATTGCAATAATTGTATAAATAATGTCAACCCATTCACTACCGCATATTGGAATGGACAGTGACGTCATTTGTTTACTCTTGAACATAGCCAAAGAATAGAACATTTCTCCTACTTAGATCTCAATATCAAGGTACTTTTCATTGTGAAAGCAATCAAAATCATATCTATTTCTGTATTTCTGTAAGGTAGAAAGTTGAAAGTGAACATAGAAAAGAGTAAGGTGATGAGGGTATCAAATGATTTAGATAAAGAAAAACTGGATATCAAATTGGGGAGGAGTAGTATGGAAGAAGTGAATGTTTTCAGATACTTGGGAGTTGACGTGTCAGCGGAAGGATTTATGAAGGATGAGGTTAATCATAGAATTGATGAGGGAAAAAAGGTGAGTGGTGCGTTGAAGTACAGTGGACCCCCGCTTTACGATCACCTCCCAATGCGACCAATTATGTAAGTGTATTTACGTAAGTGCGTTTGTATGTGTATGTTTGGGGGTCTGAAATGGACTAATCTAATTCACAATATTCCTTATGGGAACAAATTTGGTCAGTACTAGCACCTGAACATACTTCTGGAATGAAAAAATATCGTAAACCGGGGGTCCACTGTATATGTGGAGACAAAAAACGTTATCTATGGAGGCAAAGAATGGAATGTATGAAAGTATAGTAGTACCAACACTCTTATATGGGTGTGAAGCTTGGGTTGTGAATGCAGCAGCGAGGAAGTGGTTGGAGGCAGTGGAGATGTCCTGTCTAAGGGCAATGTGTGGTGTAAATATTATGCAGAAAATTCGGAGTGTAGAAATTAAGAGAAAGTGTGGAGTTAATCAGAGGGCTGAAGAGGGGTTGTTGAGGTGGTTTGGTCATTTAGAGAGAATGGATCAAAGTAGAATGACATGGAGAGCATTATAATCTGTAGGGGAAGGAAGGCAGGGAAGGGATTGCCCTCGAAAAGGATGGAAGGAAGGGGTAAGAGAGGTTTTGTGGGCAAGGGGCTTGGACTTCCAGTAGGCGTGCATGAGCGTGTTCGATAGGAGTGAATGGAGATGAATGGTATTTGGGACCTGACAATCTGTTGGAGTGTGAGCAGGGTAATATTTAGTGAAGGGATTCAGTGAAACCGGTTATTTTTATATAGCTGGACTTGAGTCCTGGAAATGGGAAGTACAATGCCTGCACTCTAAAGGAGGGGTTTCGGGATATTGGCAGTTTGGAGGGATATGTTGTGTATCTTTATATGTGTATGCTTCTAAGCTGTTGTGTTCTGAACACTTCTGCAAAAACAGTGATTATGTGTGAGTGAGGTGAAAGAGTTGAATGATGATGAAAGTATTTTCTTTTTGGGGATTTTTTTTCTTTTTGGGTCACCCTGCCTCGGTGGGAGACGGCCGACTTGTTGAAAAAAAAAAAATCTTCCATTCTATCAAATGAAGCCACAAAAACAAGAATACAACCATAGAAAAATACAACTAAAGGGTGGCTAATTGCTTAGAAGTGAATTCCATTATTTATGCTCCGATTGCTTTCAATTTTGTACGCTAAAAAGCATCTTTTCATTATACATTGCCCAAGTTTCAATAAGATAGTCCAACAAACATATAAGATCCAATTCCCTAGGTCAAGAGCAAGAGCCCCTCACCAGTGTCAAGGAACCTCCCTTGAGGTCCGCTAGCTTATGGAAATTTCACTCTCGTATGGAAGAAAAAAAATCGACCCATCGACTGCTCGTATTTGGAAAAACTCTCACGTGGATGTGCTCACAAGTAAAGGTTCCACTGTATTAACCCTTTGACTGTTTACTCCGTATAAATACGTCTTACGCGCCACTGTTTCTGATGTATATATACTCATAAATTCTAGTGGCTTCAAATCAAGCAGGAGAAACCTGGTAGGCCCATATGTGAGAGAATGGGCTCAAAGTAGCAGAAATGTTCGATTTTTACCAATGTTCAGGAGTAAGCAAATCACACCACACATCCAATACACATCAACTGGGGAGCCTAATATTCTTTCACTAGTGCACTGATATTATTTATACCATTTTTAAAATAATGCAGTAGTCTGCATACCAGTAAATTTTGCATTTTTTTGTATGAATAAAAAATCAAAATAGAAAGCAATAGTAATATAAAATGGGGCCTAGAGATGTGACTAATGAACAGAGGATATGTTATTTTAGTGCCAAGAATGTCTACCTTGTTTATTCTGGCCCCTATTTTGAAATTGGCATCTTTTTTGAGTTGCGTGAAATTGGCCAAATTGCCAAATTCTGACCACTTTATTGGGTAGTTCAAATCGGTAAATGGGCAGTTTCTTGTACTCAACTGATAGATAAAATGGAGTTCTAAAGAAATAGCTATGAGTTTGGTCAACTGGAACAACGGAATTGGCTAAAAACAGGGCTCAAAGTAGGCAAAATCGCCGATAAGTATATGTTGCTGAGACCGCTAACTTCGTGGGAGCGTAATTCCATGAGTTTTCGACCAAATTTCGAACTTTTGGTGTCATTACTATCGGGAAAAGATTCTCTATCATTTCACAAGAATTTTTTTTTTTTTTTTTTCAAAAAATTTGTGACATAGAATAACAGTTTCAGAAAGGGGCCTGCGACAGTCAAAGGGTTAATAGTTGTAGTGCGAGAAATAAGATGGACGAACTGAGATTAGTTGCAAGTGTGGGTAACATTGATATTTTTGCCATAAGGGAGACGTGGTTTAACCCTTTAGCTGTCACGGCCGTATATATACGTATTACGAGGTACTGTGTTTGACGTACATATACTCATAAATTCTAGTGGCTTCAAATCAAGCAGGAGAGAGATGGTAGGCCCACATGTGAGAGAATGGGTCTGTGTGATCAGTGTGCACCACATAAAAAAAATCCTGGAGCACGCAGTGCATAATGAGAAAAAAAAAACTCCGACCATTTTTTTTAATTAAAATGCCGACTTTGTGGTCTATTTTCGTATAGTATTTATGGTTGTATTCCCATTTTCTTGATCTCATTTGATAGAATGGAAAACATATTATAGAAATAGAGGTGATTTTGATTGATTTTACTATAAAAAGAACCTGGAAATGGAGCTCAAAGTAGGGGAAATGTTTGATTTTTGCCAATGTTCAAAAGTACACAAATGCTGTCATTGTCCAATAAATGTCCAACTAGCCATTCTAATATGCAGTCATGAATGGGTTGATGTTATTTATACAATTATTACAGTATTGCAGTAGTCTGCATTATAGTAAGTCTTCTATTTTTTGTTTGAATAAAAATTCAAAATAGAAAGCAAGAGTAATATCAGAGGGGCCTGGAGACATGACTGATGAACAAAGAAAATGTTATTTTGAGCCAGGAATGTCTGCATTGTTCATTCTGGACCTTATTTTGAAATTGTCATATTTTTTAATTTTCGTGAAATTGGCCAAATTGCAAATTTCTGACCACATTATTGGGTAGTTGAAATCGGTAAATGGGCAGTTTCTTGAACTCAATCGATAGAAAAAATGGAGTTCTAAAGAAATAGCTATGAGTCTGGTTGACTGGAACAATGGAATTAGCCGAAAATAGGGCTCAAAGTGGGCGAAATTGCCGATTTGTAAATATCGCCGAGGTTGCTAACTTCGCAAGAGCATAATTCCGTCAGTTTTCCATCAAATTTCGTTTTTTGGTGTCATTACAATCGGGAAAAGATTGTCTATCATTTCATAAGAAAAAATAATTTTTTTTTTTTTTTGAAATTTTGCGACACCAGGAGACACCTCAGGATTGGGGGTTGCGACAGTCAAAGGGTTAATATGAAAAATAGGGATATGCCCGCTGAATGTCACATTCAGGGTTTTAAATTGTTCCAAGCAGACAGAAGTATCGGGAAGGGGGGTGGGGTGGCACTCTATGTCCATGATCGTTTAAATTGTTGCATAAAAAAGGGTGTAAAGTCTGAAACATATACTGAGTCTGTTTGGGTAGAATTTTCAGAGGGGCATGAAAAATTGATTTTAGGCGTGATATACCATCCTCCAAACTTGGATAGATACCAAGGAAGACTACTGTGGGAGGAAACTGTTAAGGCCACAAGGAAGGATAACATTGTAATTCTAGGGGATTTTAACTTTAGTCAGATTGACTGGAATTTTTTGACTGGGAATTTAGTATCTGACGACTTTTTAGAAGAAGTTCAGGATTGTTTTTTGAAGCAGTTTGTGACAGAACCTACAAGGGAAAATAACCTGCTTGACTTGGTTCTGGCAAACAGGGAATCCCTTGTTAATAATGTACATTAACCCTTTGACTGTCGCAACCCCCAATCCTGAGGTGTCTCCTGCTGTCGCAAAATTTAAAAAAAAAAAAATTATTTTTCTTATGAAATGATAGAGAATTTTTTCCCGATTGTAATGACACCAAAAAAACGAAATTTGATGGAAAACTGATGGAATTATGCTCTCGCGAAGTTAGCGACTTCAGCGCTGTTTACAAATCGGCGATTTCGCCCAATTTGAGCCCTATTTTCGGCTAAGTCCATTGTTCCAGTCGCCCAAACTCATAGCTATTTCTTTAGAACTCCATTTTTCTATCGATTGAGTACAAGAAACTGCCCATTTACCGATTTCAACTACCTAATAATGTGGTCAGAAATTTGCAATTTGGCCAATTTCACGAAAACTAAAAAATATGACAATTTCAAAATAAGGTCAGAATGTACATTGCAGGGTCATTCCTGGCTCTAAAATAACTTTTCTTGTCTCATCAGTCACGTCCCAGGCCCTCAATTACTCTGCTTTTATTTTGAATTTTATTCAAAGAAAAAAGAAGAGTAGATATGCTGACTATGCAATACTGTAATAATTGTATAAATAACATCAACTCATATAACTGCATATTAGGAATCGCTAGTTGGACATTTATTGGACAATGAGATCATTGTTTACTTTGAACATTGGCAAAAATCAAACATTTCTACATGAGCTTCATTCAGGTTCTTATATAAGAAAATCAATCAAAAATCACTCTATTTATAATATGTTTTCCCTTCTATCAAATGGAAAACAGATACAACCATAAATACTATAGTAAAATAACCACAAAGTCGACATTTTAATTAAAAAGCGAGGGCAGTTTAGATTGATGACACTCGCTAGGATTTTTTATATATGTCTGCATTTTCTGTCTCACAAGCCTGTATCCATTACTCTTCTCAATGAGGCCTACAGCTGTCTCACCTGTCTGCATTTGAAGTTTCCAGGCCAATTTATGAGATATACACGCCTCAACAGCTGTGTAGGGATGTCATATAATACAGGACCATCTGACTACGTCAACAGGGTTACCAAGGACAGTAAAAGGATAAGAAATATAACTTTTGAAAATTGCTGACTACTGGGCAGGGCATAATGAAACCTCAAAACTACAAAATACTTACATGTATTACAACACTTTCATCACTTACCATAATTACTGTATTGCATAGTTAATTCAATTAGTTTAGTAATATATACATATAACTATTGTACAATTTTATCTCTCAAATCAGATTATCCTCAAATCCCTCCTTAAGAGTGCAGGCATTGTACTTCCCATTTCCAGGACTCAAGTCCGGTTATATAAAATAACCGGTTTCCCTGAATCCCTTCACTAAATATTACCCTGCTCACACTCCAACAGCTCGTCAGGAGGAGGAGGAGGAGGAGAAGGGAGGAGGAGGAGAAGGGAGGAGGAGGGAGGGAGGAGAAGGGAGGGAGGAGAAGGGAGGAGGAGGGAGGGAGGAGGGAGGGAGGGAGGGAGGAGGGAGGGAGGGAGGAGGAAAAGGAGGAGGGGGAGGAAAAGGAGGAGGAGGAGGAGGAGGAGGAGGAGGAGGAGGAGGAGGAGGAAAAGAAGAAGAAGAAGAAGAAGAAGAAGAAGAAGAAGAAGAAGAAGAAGAAGAAGAAGAAGAAGAAGAAGAAGAAGAAGAAGAAGAAGAAGAAGAAGAAGAAGAAGAAGAAGAAGAAGAAGAAGAAGAAGAAGAAGAAGAAGAAGAAGAAGAAGAAGAAGAAGAAGAAGAAGAAGAAGAAGAAGAAGAAGAAGAAGAAGAAGAAGAAGAAGAAGAAGAAGAAGAAGAAGAAGAAGAAGAAATAATAAGAAGAAATAATAAGAAGAAATAATAAGAAGAAATAATAAGAAGAAATAATAAGTAATAATATGTTCCCTTGAAGCATGGAAAACAGTTCGCCCCATGACAGTGACAAGATAAGGGGAGATAACATCTGATAAGAGCTGACCTTTGATGAGCATAAACGAGGGTGGAGGGAGGGGGCAGCTGATAAGAAAAGATTAGATGACCATTCCCCTCGCTTTGTTTTTGCTGGTACACAAACATATCTGTCTGTCTATTTGTCTGTCTGCCAAGCTCCCTGTCTATCCATCTAGCTCTCTGTCTCAGAGAGAGCCACAAGACTGTCATCAGAGAGCTCTGTTTCTGGCATCTCTTTAAGATTTCCCTAAAATGGGACACAACACTGTCATTGTAGATACTGCCAGCACAGCCTGCAACAGCTGTGTCAGGGTGATGTTCATCCATAAATACAGGTACCATCTGACCTACGACCGAACATGGTTCCGACCAACTGGTCCTAAGTCAAAATGGACGTAAGTCAAACCTTTGAAAACTGCTGACATACTGGGTAGGGCATAATGTCAAACCTTTGCTATATAAACTACTTACATAGTACTGTAATGTAATGTACAATCATCATTTCATTCTTTTTACCATAATTTACTTCCATTGATATATTTTAATCATTTATGTATTGTATATAATGTATACATGGCAGTGAACTGTATTGTAAATTTTACATCTCATACAATATCATATGTTACTGTTATCTTTAAGAATTGTCGACACAGTGGAATGGGAGAATACCACTGGTGGTGTCATCCTGGAGTTTACCTGGAGAGTGTTCCAGGGGTCAACGCCCCCGTGGCCCAGTCTGTGACCAGGCCTCCTGGTGGATCAGAGCCTGATCAACCAGGCTGTTACTGCTGGCTGCACGCAATCCAATGTACGAGCCACAGCCCGGCTGGTCAGGTACCAACTTTAGGTGCTTGTCCAGTACCTGCTTGAAGACAGCCATGGATCTATTGGTAATTCCCCTTATGTAGAAACAACTCTGCAACATGTGTAATACGTATTGGGATGGCTGGCTGACTGGCTTGCTGGGTGGTTGGCTACCTGACTGACTGAATTTGGATCTCTCTCTCTCTCAATTTCTATCTCTATCTCTCTCTCTCTCTCTCTCTCACACACACACACACACAGGTACACATAAGTAAAGTTATCATACATAGTATAAATTACCTAGGATAACCCCCAAAATCCAGACAAAGTTCTATACAGTGGATCTGTGCTCCAGTGCCCTAAATTAATAATAATATTAATAATTATTATTATGCATTATTATAACAGTAACTTTTTTTTTTCAACAAGTCGGCCGTCTCCCACCGAGGCAGGGTGACCCAAAAAGAAAGAAAATCCCCAAAAAGAAGATACTTTCATCATCATTCAACACTTTCACCTCACTCACACACAATCACTGTTTTTGCAGAGGTGCCCAGAACACAACAGCTCAGAAGTATATACGTATAAAGATACACAACATATCCCTCCAAACTGCCAATATCCCAAAACTCCTCCTTTAGAGTGCAGGCATTGTACTTCCCATTTCCAGGACTCAAGTCCGGCTATATAAAAATAACTGGTTTCCCTGAATCCCTTCACTAAATATTACCCTGCTCACACTCCAACAGATCGTCAGGTCCCAAATACCATTCATCTCCATTCACTCCTATCGAACACGCTCATGCACTCTTGCTGGAAGTCCAAGCCCCTCGCCCATAAAACCCCCCCTTACCCCTTCCTTCCAACCTTTTCAGGGATGACCCCTACCCCACCTTCCTTATCCAACAGATTTAAATGCTCTCCATGTCATTCTACTTTGGTCCATTCTCTCTGGAGACGTGGAGTTTACCTGGAGAGAGTTCCGGGGGTCAATGCCCCCGCGGCCCGGTCCATGACCAGGCCTCCTGGCAGATCAGAGCCTGATCAACCAGGCTGTTGCTGCTGGCTGCACGCAAACCAACGTACGAGCCACAGCCCGGCTGATCAGGAACTGACTTTAGGTGCTTGTCCAGTGCCAGCTTGAAGACTGCCAGGGGTCTGTTGGTAATCCCCCTTATGTGTGCTGGGAGGCAGTTGAACAGTTTCGGGCCCCTGACACTTATTGTATGGTCTCTTAACATGCTAGTGACACCCCTGCTTTTCATTGGGGGGATGGTGCATCGTCTGCCAAGTCTTTTGCTTTCGTAGTGAGTGATTTTCGTGTGCAAGTTCGGTACTAGTCCCTCTAGGATTTTCCAGGTGTATATAATCATGTATCTCTCCCTCCTGCGTTCCAGGGAATACAGGTTTAGGAACCTCAAGCGCTCCCAGTAATTGAGGTGTTTTATCTCCGTTATGCGCGCCGTGAAAGTTCTCTGTACATTTTCTAGGTCGGCAATTTCACCTGCCTTGAAAGGTGCTGTTAGTGTGCAGCAATATTCCAGCCTAGATAGAACAAGTGACCTGAAGAGTGTCATCATGGGCTTGGCCTCCCTAGTTTTGAAGGTTCTCATTATCCATCCTGTCATTTTTCTAGCAGATGCGATTGATACAATGTTATGGTCCTTGAAGGTGAGATCCTCCGACATGATCACTCCCAGGTCTTTGACGTTGGTGTTTCGCTCTATTTTGTGGCCAGAATTTGTTTTGTACTCTGATGAAGATTTAATTTCCTCATGTTTACCATATCTGAGTAATTGAAATTTCTCATCGTTGAACTTCATATTGTTTTCTGCAGCCCACTGAAAGATTTGGTTGATGTCCGCCTGGAGCTTTGCAGTGTCTGCAATGGAAGACACTGTCATGCAGATTCGGGTGTCATCTGCAAAGGAAGACACGGTGCTGTGGCTGACATCCTTGTCTATGTCGGATGTGAGGATGAGGAACAAGATGGGAGCGAGTACGGTGCCTTGTGGAACAGAGCTTTTCACCGTAGCTGCCTCGGACTTTACTCTGTTGACGACTACTCTCTGCGTTCTGTTAGTGAGGAAATTATAGATCCATCGGCCGACTTTTCCTGTTATTCCTTTAGCACGCATTTTGTGCGCTATTACGCCATGGTCACACTTGTCGAAGGCTTTTGCAAAGTCTGTATATATTACATCTGCATTCTTTTTGTCTTCTAGTGCATTTAGGACTTTGTCATAGTGATCCAATAGTTGAGACAGACAGGAGCGACCTGTTCTAAACCCATGTTGCCCTGGGTTGTGTAACTGATGGGTTTCTAGATGGGTGGTGATCTTGCTTCTTAGGACCCTTTCAAAGATTTTTATGATATGGGATGTTAGTGCTATTGGTCTGTAGTTCTTTGCTGTTGCTTTACTGCCCCCTTTGTGGAGTGGGGCTATGTCTGTTGTTTTTAGTAACTGTGGGACGACCCCCGTGTCCATGCTCCCTCTCCATAGGATGGAAAAGGCTCGTGATAGGGGCTTCTTGCAGTTCTTGATGAACACAGAGTTTCATGAGTCTGGCCCTGGGGCAGAGTGCATGGGCATGTCACTTATCGCCTGTTCGAAGTCATTTGGCGTCAGGATAACATCGGATAGGCTTGTGTTAATCAAATTTTGTGGCTCTCTCATAAAAAATTTATTTTGATCTTCGACTCTCAGTCTGGTTAGCGGCTTGCTAAAAACTGAGTCATATTGGGACTTGAGTAGCTCACTCATTTCCTTGCTGTCATCAGTGCATTACCCATCTTGTTTAAGTAGGGGCCCAATACTGGACTTTGTTCTCGATTTTGATTTGGCATAGGAGAAGAAATACTTTCGGTTTCTTTCGATTTCATTTATGGCTTTTAGTTCTTCCCGCGATTCCTGACTCCTAAAGGATTCTTTTAGCTTAAGTTCAATGCTTGCTATTTCTCTGACCAGTGTCTCCCTATGCATTTCAGATATATTGACCTCTTTTAGCCGCTCTGTTATTCTTTTCCGTCGCCTGTAAAGGGAGCGCCTGTCTCTTTCTATTTTACATCTACTCCTCCTTTTTCTTAGAGGAATAAGCCTTGTGCATACATTGAGTGCCACCGAGTTAATCTGTTCTAGGCATAAGTTGGGGTCTGTGTTGCTTAGTATATCTTCCCAACTTATATCGGTTAGGACTTGGTTTACTTGGTCCCACTTTATGTTTTTGTTATTGAAGTTGAATTTGGTGAATGCTCCCTCGTGACTAATCTCATTTTGTCGGTCTGGGGCTCCGCGCATACATGTCTGAACCTCAATTATGTTGTGATCTGAGTATATTGTTTTTGATATGGTGACATTTCTTATCAGATCATCATTGTTTGTGAAGATGAGGTCTAGTGTATTCTCCAGTCTAGTAGGTTCCATTATTTGCTGGTTTAAATTGAATTTTGTGCAGAGATTTAAAAGCTCGCGTGAGTGTGAGTTTTCATCAGAGCTGCCTCCTGGTGTTATTACTGCAACAATATTATTTGCTATATTCCTCCATTTTAGGTGCCTTAAGTTGAAATCCCCCAGGAGCAAGATGTTGGGTGCAGGAGCTGGAAGATTTTCCAGACAGTGGTCAATTTTTAACAGCTGTTCCTGGAATTGCTGGGATGTTGCATCCGGAGGCTTGTAGACTACCACAATGACTAGGTTTTGGTTCTCGACCTTTACTGCTAAAACTTCCACTACATCATTTGAGGCATTTAGCAGTTCTGTGCAAACAAGTGACTCTGCAATGTACAGGCCAACCCCCCCCCTTTTGCCTGTTCACTCTGTCACATCTGTATAGGTTGTAACCTGGGATCCATATTTCGTTGTCCAAGTGATCTAAATGACCAAACCACCTCAACAACCCCTCTTCAGCCCTCTGACTAATACTTTTATTAACTCCACACCTTCTCCTAATTTCCACACTCCGAATTTTCTGCATAATATTTACACCACACATTGCCCTTAGACAGGATATCTCCACTGCCTCCAACCGCTTCCTCGCTGCTGCATTCACAACCCAAACTTCACACTCATATAAGAGTGTTGGTACTACTATACTTTCATACATTCCCTTCTTTACCTCCATAGATAATGTTTTTTGACTCCACATATACCTCAATGCACAACTCACCTTTTTTCCCTCATCAATTCTATGATTAACCTCATCCTTCATAAATCCATCCGCCGACACGTAACTCCCAAGTACTGAAAACATTCACTTCTTCCATACTCCTCCCCAATTTTATATCCAATTTTTCTTAATCTAAATCATTTGATACCCTCATCGCTTTACTCTTTTCTATGCTCACTTTCAACTTTCTACCTAAACATATGTACTAATATTAATAATAATATTATTATTATTAAACTATAATATAATATAGAGCTTACTCATTACTTACCTTAAAATATCTGTAGTCTTCATGTAGAGTGAGAGGCGAGTAAACAAGATTAAATGAATAAACGAGAGAGAATGAGAGTGTAGAAGATTTGCAAATTTTGTAAACAAACCAGTTGTTGTTGTTGCCAGCCCAGACAAATGGTTTCTGTTCACTCTGTAAAGCCGACTGGAAAAACATCTCGTATTTATGTTAATTTATATGTTATGTAGCGTGTTTATTATATAATTTTGAAAAAAAATCATAGATGGATTAAGCAAAATGTCTATATTAACGTTTTACACACATTTAATGCACCTCGGAGTTATTATTATTTTTTTTTTTTCAACAAACCGGCCGTATCCCACCAAGGCAGGGTGGCCCAAAAAGAAAAACTTAAGTTTCTCTTTTTAAATTTAGTAATTTATACGGGAAAAGGGGTTACTAGCCCCTTGCTCCCGGCATTTTAGTCGCCTCTTACAACACGTATGGCTTACGGAGGAAGAATTCTGTTCCACTTCCCCATGGAGATAAGAGAAAATAAACAAAAACGAGAACTAGAAAGAAAATAGAAGAAAACCCAGAGGGGTGTGTATATATATGCTTGTACATGTATGTGTAGTGTGACCTAAGTGTAAGTAGAAGTAGCAAGACATACCTGAAATCTTGCATGTTCATGAGACAAAAAAGGACACTAGCAATCCTACCATCATGTAAAACAATTACAGGCTTTTGTTTTGCACTCGCTTGGCAGGACGGTAGTACCTCCCTGGGCGGTTGCTGTCTACCAACCTACTACCTAGGATTATTATTACTATTATTATTATTATTAATATGGCATCTTCAAGACCAATAACACACACTTAATGATTTTAATGTGTACCTGCACACCAGCACAGGTGCAAGATGTGGAGTTTAAAGTAGTTAAGTTCATATTTTATTCATTCTAGAGTGTATATCAGGTTTTTATGTTATTTACACATATTGTTTATTATGTCATGTTAGATGAATTGTGATAGATAAATAAGTTGCATAGCAAGTTTAGCATCATATGGAAGATGTGACAACTCTGCTTTGTGTGTAATACCTGTTGGTTCATGAGCGGCTCTGAGACAGAGACAAGCAGACAGAAAGACAGACACACAGGTAGACAGAAAGACAGACACACACAGGTAGACAGAAAGACAGACACACAGGTAGACAGAAAGACAGACACACACAGGTAGACAAAGACAGACACACAGGTAGACAGAAAGACAGACAGGTAGACAAAGACAGACACACAGGTAGACAGATATACAGGTAGACAAATATAGACAGATTTATGTGCAACAGTGAAAACAAATAGAGTTCGAGAGTAAGAGCCTTTCTTGCCTTCTTGCCACAATCTCCAGGGCAAAATTCAGACTTCCTCTTAGGGACCATGGTGAAATTTACTGTCCAGTTAGTACAGTTACTACAGTATGATGCTGCTGATAAGGCAGGGTAACTCAAACTGACGCTGCCTGCATGGCGCATTGCTGCCGCGAGTATCGTCAAATATTGCACAGTGGTATGTATCAGCAGGCCCAGCCCAGCTGCCAGATGTATGGTCATAAGTTGTTGCAACCCCTGAATGGGTTGTAATATATATAATGTATATTATGATTATGAATATAATGTATATTACCTTTTCATATAATTTTATATTGCTTATATTTGCGATAATAGCTAAATCGTAAATATATTGCTTTATATTATTATTATTTGACTTAGCTAAATTTTGTGAGGTAGGATGTTACATATTATGTGCTCAGTTCAAGTCTTGATTGTCTAACTACTGTAATTATCGCTTGTGGCTCGTTTCCCTGCCGGCTTCTCGTTGTTGCTGGGCAGCGACTCACGGAGCTATCACGTGATCGAGGGGGGGTGTCCTCACCTTGCCTTAAGTATTCAGTCTGGTCTAGACTCTCTTGGTGGTTGGACAGATTGTCTGTCTCATTATTCTTGTTAGTTCTGTAGAACTCTGTTCACAGAACATTGTATAGACTTAGTGATTTTCGATGTTGTACTGAGGTTGTGTGTCACATAGACACTCGAAACATCTCAGGTCCTGAGCTGTAGCTTCTGACCTAATTTGTACTGGTATCTGTGTATTATCACAGTCGGGGATTTTCTTATGCTGAACTTAGATTCAGTAGTATGGGAGTTTTGTGACTTTTGTGGAGGATCTGCAGATGGTCCCTACTTAGTGTCGTTATATTATCTCCTTGTTCCTGATTCTGTGTTGCAGTTGCTTGTTATATTGCTATTGGGCTTAGCAGACTGTTCTGGTTGCCAGTCGGTCAAGAAGTTAGTTTATTTGAGGACTTTGTCAGTCACTTGTTTAAGTCTGGTCGAGTCTTGAGACATAGCGAACTACGTAGAGCACTTACACACATACACACAAACTTACTTGTACATATTTGTAACATCTTATTAAATGTTAATGTACCAGACGGTACTTAAGAATTATAAATGTGATATGTGCTTTCAGCACAATAATATTGTACTCAAGAGAAGTGATATTATTTTGATTACTGTGATTAATTTAATTTAATTTGATAATATACCTCTAGACTTAATAAACTTATTAAATTTTAATTTCTCTAGTTAGTAGCCTACCAGTTGTAATCCTGAAGCACTATTGAATCATACTGAATTCTAATGGATAATTGGACAAGGATACTGACTACTTGTTACGAAAACCCAGTAACAGGCTGGATGCTAGAAGGGCAGTCCTTTCTAGTATTCACTGGAGATCTCTAAGCTTTTAGAATCGCGTTTTTTGTAACATAAGTCAAGTGGATGTATGTCGAGCAGGTCGTAAGTCAGATGGTAGGTGTATTTGCATATAAAAAAGCAGGAACACTGCAGCAGACCTGTTGGCCCATACTAGGAAAGTCCTTCACAAACCATCCCACTAACAGAATCGTATTTGCCCAATCCAATTTTCAATGCTTTCCAAGCAATAAGCTTTGATAATTCTATTCACTCATGTGCAAGTCCCACTCAAATCAAATCATGTGTGTGGGGAAGTACCCTGTCTGGTGTGTGGGGCAGTACCCTGATTGGTGTGTGGGGAAGTACCCTGGCTGGTGTGCAGAGAAGTACGCTGGCTGGTGTGTGCAGAAGTACGCTGGCTGGTGTGTGGGGAAGTACCCTGGCTGGTGTGTGGGGAATTACCCTGGTTGGTGTGTGGGGAAGTGCCCTGGGTGGTGTGTGTAAGTACCCTGGTGTGTGGGGAAGTACCCTGGCTGGTGTGTGGGGAAGTACCCTGGCTGGTGTGTGGGGAAGTACCCTGGCTGGTGTGTGGGGAAGCACCCTGGCTGGTGTGTAGGGAGCACCCTGGCTGGCGTGTAGGGAAGTACCCTGGCTGGTGTGTGCAGAAGTACCCTGGTTGGTGTACCACCTTCACTACCACCCTCAACCACCACCACTTTCGTATATTTCTACAAACCTTTTCTTGAATTCCCTAGTGTTCTCACCCTCTTTACCAAAGGGCTGGCACTAGAAGTTTTCTTTGGGCCCATGGTGGTTATTTAACATTTACAAGCAACTAAAACAATGGAATAATACAAAATGTATCGCATGTACGTGTGGAATCATCCTCACTGGCTGGTAAACGATGGCACACTGGCTGTACATGGAATGTCCGGCCGCTCACAATGCGTGGACACGTTCGAGACGAATGACTTTAACCAAGCCAATATTTTGACACAAAAACGTTACTTAATTCGATGACTTCTTAATCCGGAAGTCCACTGTAAATTTGTTAGAAAACATTCAGTGAAGAATGACAAAGTTAATACATAGCATTAGAAATCTTCCTTATGAAGAAAAATTGAAGACCCTTAAACCTTTCAGGGTTTTGGTCGTACTAGTACGTCTTATGCGCCAGGGCTACTGACGTACTAGTACAAAGAAATTCTAGCACCTTCAAATCAAGCGAGAAAAGGCTGGTAGGACTAGATGTGAGAGAATGGGTGTGCGTGGTCAGTGTGCGCACTAGGAAAAAAACTGGGCACCCAGTGGTGCATTGTGGGAATGCCATTTTAGTACACCTTGTTCACCATGTCTCACGGTAAGAAACATGTCACTTCTCGGCGAATTTGAACACTTTTGTTCCCCAGTGACAGTTCTAATACAGATGGAAGTGTCAGTGAAAATGAGTTTCAAGGTCTTGATCATGTTGTGACCAAAACTAATGACCATAATACCAGTAATAGTGAAGAAAATCCAGATGACCCTCAACCTCTGGTGCTGGGCCGTCTTGTTCACATTCAGTTGTACCAGAACAAAAGAGGAAACTCATATTTACTCATATCCAGGACTCAGATGTGAGCAATGGTGATGGCAGTGATAGTGAATATGAACTCCAAGCTCTTGAAAACAGTTCCAGTAGTTAGAGTGAAGTACGTAGAATATTCTCCAGTGAAGTGTCAGTATATACGACGCTATATACACTCTGGTAGTGTGCCATATGCTATTCCAAGGGGAAGGAGCACATCTCGGAGTACATCCTGTGGCTGTACAACAGGGACAGACAGTGAAAATGAAGATGATATTGTTGCAATTGGGATGGAAAATGTGCACGCATCTGGTGGTGATAGTGGTGGTGCCAGCTGTGAGGCACCAGCAGTGGGCCATGCTGATACCCACGTCACTGCCTCAGTTGAACTACAACAAAGGTCACCACCCACCACACCAACCTCCACAACCACAACTGCCTATCAATATCCAGGACCCACCAGCAGACCGCACCTGGGATTCGCAGGAAGCTGACAATTTTGTTCCTAAACCCCATCAGTTTGATGAAAGTCAAAGTGGAATACGACCATCTTGTACACTTGGGAACAATGCCACTGAACTGGAATGTTTCATGTTATTCTTTGATGAATCCCTGATGGAAATTATTGTCAGGGAAAGCAACACATACTTCGATTACAGCATGGCAAACACAATACTTTCACCAAAATCAAGCCTACACCAGTGAAAGGAGACAACTGTGGCTACGATGTATCTTTTCTTTGCCACAATAATGCTTATGCCACATGTGTATAAGCACAGTGTCAAATCATACTGGTCAACAGACCACCCGATTGCAACCCCAGGTTTCAGTGATATGAGTGAATCGATTTGTGCTACTATGGCGTATGCTACACTTCTCAGACAAAACCAGGCCTGACAGAAACGACAGGTTCTATAAGATTAGGAATGTGTTCGTGAATCTGAAACAGAAATTCAATATGTATTTTTATCCTTTCAGGAAGCTTGTTATTGATGAGTCTTTGATTCTGCTCAAAGGAAGACTCTCATTCAAGCAGTATATACCAAGCAAGAGGAAACACTTTGGTATAAAGTTGTTTGTGCTTTGTGACTGCTACAGTGGTCTTGTATTGGATATTATTGTGTACACCAAAAGTAATATATTGCAAAATACTAGGAAGTTATTGGGTATCTCTGGTTATGTGGTTAGAACAACGATGGAACCATATCTTGGTAAGGGGCATATATTATATACTGATAACTGGTACACAAGCCCCTTTCTCAGTGATTTTTTGTTGAGTGAACATGACAGATGTGTGCAATACAGTGCGTGCAAATCATAAGCATATGCCTAGGTTCGACGCTGGCACTCGTAGAGGTAAGGTGCAGGCGTTTGATGCCAATGACAACATGGCATTTCGGTAGCATGACAAACGAGATGTCACACTGTTGTCATCAGTTCACCCTAATGAAATGACAGACGCTGGCAGGCAGAATAGACACCAAGGAACCCATTTTAAAACCTGCAGCTGTGATGGACTACACCCTCAATATGCATTCAGTGGACAAATGTGACATGCAGATTGGGTTTGCTGATTGTGTTCGCAAGAGTTATAAGTGGTACATAAAACTCTTTATCCATCTTCTGGACATTTTCATGCTCAATGCTTATAATATGTATAAGCTGAGGACCAGAAACAAACCACCATATGGCGAATTTTGTTTGTCAGCAGACAAATAATATTCAAGTACCAAGGAACAACACCTGCAATAGAAAACCGCCCACCAAATTAATAACAACTACCTTCTCGTCTGAGGCCTGGTGATAACTTCCTAACAAAACTGCCTGCTACTGCTTCCAAGAAAAAGGCTCAGAAGGGGTGTTTTGTCTGTGCACATACAAAAAAATGGCCACAACAATGCAAAGACACTCGTTTTATATGTGAGGAGTGTAAAACACCACGTTTCAAAGACTTCCACAGGCTGCAGAGCTTCTAGAAACATGTCCTGTGACTGTATATGTGTATATAAAATATAGAAAAATAGTAATAAACAACATTTCATATTGTTCGTTTGTGTAAATATATTTTGTAAACAATATAATGACAACAATGTTTGTGCAGTTATTGTGTAGTATAGAAAGAGTAAATATTTACAAAATAGTCCTCATATTGGTCTCAGAGGCCATACAAGCTACTTGAAAAGAAAAAAATATTAAAAAAATAATAGAAAAAAGTAGAAAAAATAAAAATAAATGATTACTGGGTGACCGGCAGTCAGCAATGTTGCCATATGCGGTTCAACTTCTGTCAACTTTGTGCCTCCATATCTTGGTAAGTATTGATGGCAAAAAAAAAATTTTTTTTAGACTATGAAGTTCAGGAAAAAAAAAAAACTCTTCATTAGAATTTTTTTTTTTCAAATATTTTTCGACCCTGAGAACAAGTCTGGGAGAGGGCCTCTCAACCCTGAAAGGGTTAAATTACAGTCACTTGTAAGACAAAGAATAAGGGGAGACATGATCGAAGTGGAAGATGGGTATTAACAAGGGGGATTTAAATAAGGTCTTGAGGATATCTCTCCAAGAGAGAACCCGCAATATTGGATTCAAATTAGATAAGTTTAGATTTAGAAAGGCTATAGGAAAGTATTGGTTTGGAAATAGAGTAGTTGATGAGTGCAACAGTTTACTTACTAGGGCTACTGAAGCTAAAACCTTGGGTAGTTTCAAATTTAAGTTGGATAAATACATGGGTGAGAGGGGTTGGATTTGAGTGGGACCTGCACATGAGTAAATAGAATTATCAAAAGCTTATTTCTTGGGTATCATTGAAAACTGGGTTGGGCAATTATTTTGTTAGTGGGATGGATTGTGAAGGACCTGCCTAGTATGGGCCATCAGGCCTGCTGCAGTGTTCCTCCTTTCTTATGTTCTAAAAATACAGATGTTTCCCAGGAAACAAACCTGTCAAGTTACACACACGTACACTTACATTTGCTGAACCTCAATATGAATATGTCAGACATAAGCATTCTTTCCTATATTTTTTTTTTGTAAACAAACAACTTGTTTGCAAGTTGAAAACCTAGCAAGTTAACTTGTCTGTAAGTTGCTTTTATCCTGTACTGTAGAAAATACCTGGTGAGAACCTCATAATTCTTTATTTCCAGAACTTTACCATGAAAGGCCAGAAAGCCCTCCAGTAACAAGGTTATTTACAAAATGAAAGCCAATATTTATGAAAGAACACAACATTTTTTCTAGAGTAAGGCTTGAAAGAGTCACACAAACAAATTAACAAGCATGCAATGTTTTAGGTGCAAGGCAAGGTGTGTGCAAGCGTCCCAAAGTGCACAACTAATATACGTATACCACTACAATATTGTGCCATCAAAAACAAGCTGAGTACTCTGCTGGAAACCCAGCTTAACCCTTAAAACTGTCCAAAAATAGATCTACGTTTGCGCACGTAGCACTCCGACCTTGATTTTCTCCATAAGAAAGCATGTAAAAAAAGTAGATCTACGTTCGGAGCACTACACGAGCAAACGTAGATCTATGTTTGGACAGTTTAAGGGTTAATATTGCTATGAAACCTGAAGTCACGCTTAGACCACTTCAATATGAACTGGTGACATTTACTGTGTAGAAGGGCTTGACTTACAAATCCCAAAATTATTCTTGTGAAAACAAATAAACAAGTCTGATGGATGAGCTGGAGCAGATGAAAAGCAGCAGAGTATTCAGGTCATAAAACTATCTCACTAAGTGAGTCTACTAAAGCAACCCCAGAGAGTAAGAGAGAGAGAGAGAGAGAGAGAGAGGGGAAAAGTCTCCACATCCTTTGCAGTCTGTGGAGTGACCCAGCACCTGTGCTTTGCTAATGCGACTCTTGAACGGGGAAAAAGTGGCTGAAGAACTGGAATCTGTTCTGCGGTGTCTGTTGAGAAAGTTGGTGTTGGTAAAGAAGGTAATATTGTAATTAAAATATGATTTATAATGGTCTGAAGAAGTATTTCTAAAAAGAGTCTTATGCTATTAACTTTGGTAAGATGCAGTTACAAACATAATGCTGCATTATATGAACTGCTATAAAGTGTAGGATCAGAGTAAGTGAAAGATGTTAACTAATGTACAAAATGCTGCAGTATAAACACAAGGGTATACATGTACTATAGTATTACATGTCATTAACTCTCACTGTGTTGCATATCAATAATTCTATTAATCTCCTCTAATATAATATACTTAGCAAATACAAAGTAAATTTCATTCAACACTTTATCACATAATTAAAATCTATAAACTTATGTTAGATAAAAAAAATTATAATTAACATTCTATAATTACGGGGAAAACTAAACCCATAGGGGACACACAGTGCCTGAAGAATGGGAGTTAATGAGGTCTGATCCAAGGAAGGGGAGGAGAGCACCAATTTCTTGAATTAAGTGCTCCTTACCAGCCTCAAGGCACCCTCTAACTTCCTCTGAAGAGTGCCACATTAGTTATGGTAATTTAATTACCAACACATGCAACGAACAAACTATTTTCAGTAAGACAACCTCATGAAATGTTGATTATTAAAATTTACTGAATATTCATCTAGTGTAAGATTTATTTAGTTGTGGATGTGTACCTGCCCTTCGTTATATGCACCTCATAGGGTTCTCCTGAAGCAGTCTGTTCAAACTCTGAAACCTTTACGTTGTACAAGTTTCAAAGCTGAGGTTTCAAATCCTTAAAAAAAAAAAATGCAGTGGTAATTTAAAGGAATCCTATGTAGCTGACTTGACTGTACTGTATTTCACAATGTCATAAAATTGTTTGTATAGTTACCTTGCAAAATAAAGTGAATTAGCTTTTAGAGGAAGGAGCCCCACTCTAACCCCTTCAGCACCTCCAGTCCCAAGGAGAATTACTTAATTAAAGAAAACTTATTTTCTTTACTGCACCACAGGATGATATGCAGAAATATGTGCAAGAAAAATTACTGGTGAATATCACACAATGCTCAAATATCAAAGAGCAAATAGAAACATTCACTAAACTTGTTGTTCTAGTTAACTGCATAAGGCTGTGGCTACCATACACTCAACAATGTGACACATGTTTGTCATAATAAATGAAGCTTAAAAATATCAGAGATGCCTAAATAGAAAAGTATAAATAAAGCAAAAGTATGATAACAGCAGATCTAAAGGAAGTGAAGAGGTCTATTAACATAAGTATTTCTTTATCTTTTAAAAATGCGAGTTTCAATAAGTGGCAGAAAACCAGGTCATTTGCACTATAGAGCTGAAAAATTAGATACACGTACAACATCTGGGTATCTTTATTTGTAGATATTTTGCCATCCAGTGGTTTTATCAACACAATTCAAGAACATGACGGGAAGATTGTAGCACTACATTCAAAAGACAAAGTAATCAGTCCCTCAGCCTTTGAGGTGGTGACGAGCACCATAGTGCTCAAGGATTCACTAAGGTTTTGAAGCATTACATAACACAACTTTCTTCAAGTGAGAAGAAGTGTCCCCAGAAGATGTGTTATACATGCTCTAACACCACCAGAAAAACAATGAAATGCAAGGACACACAATTCATGTATAAAATTTGCAAACCTCCACTATGCATGGAACCTTGCTGTGAGGAGTTTCATCAGCTTAACAGTAGTTGGCATAGTGAACATGGAGTGTATACTATATGTATAGTGCATATAACTCACTCACTCACTCACTCTCTCTCTCTCTTTCTCTCTCTCTCTCTCTCTCACACTGTACCAAGTGAACAATATATCAACAAAAATTTTGTTCAAACAAGGATATATAAAAAAGACCTGGAAAACACTCTCTCAAATTCTGGTAACCCACAAACTGGAAAAAAAAACAAAGATATTGTCCTAACTAAACCCACTGCTACATTTAACAAGATAAATGACTTCTTCTCAATCATAGGATCTAATCTCGTCAGTAAAATCCCAGGTACCAACGCTCATGCAAGTGATTACTTAGATGGGAATTTCCCAAACTCCTTCTATCTTGCACCTACTGAGCCCACTGAAGTCACCACGATTATGAAGTAAGTTAAAAATAATTCAGGAAATCTGTCTCACTTCCCACCATTATTGTACAAGCGAGCAGCCCATGTCCTTTCACATGCTATTTCATTACTTTTTAACAAGTCACTTGAAACTAGCACTTTCCCGACACTACTAAAGACAGCAAGGGTTACATCAATACATAAAGGCGGTGACCCCAATGATGCAAACAACTATAGGCCAATAAACTTACCACTGCTATCCAAAATCTTCGAGAAATTTGTCCACAAGAAATTATATTCATTTATAACAGCACAAATACTCTTTCCTTCCCAATTTGGCTTCAGAAAAAATAAAAGCACTAATGATGCAATTGCAAAATGCTAGATCAGCTTTACACAGCACTGGAAAATAAGGAATATCCATTAGGACTTTTTACTGAACTAAAAAAAGCTTTTGACACAGTAGACTACGGCATCCTACTCCACGAACTTGACCATTATGGCACAAGAGGCCATGCATTAGCATATTTCAAATCCTACTTAACTAATACATATCAGTATGTCACCATTAAAGACACAACCTCAGCACAGCCACTTGATACTGGAGTACCACAGGGCAGTGTCCTTGGTCCCCTGCTCTTCCTCTTATACATAAATGATCTTCTCATTGTATCGCAACACCTGAAACCCATTCTCTTTGCTGACGACACAACTTAGGTCATCTCCCACCCAAATCTTGTCACTCTCAACACCATTGTTAATGAAAATGAAGAGCACATTTCTCTAAGTGTTATAGAAAAAAAAAATAGGGTCAGTACTTACAGAGATATGAGGCCTAGAAGTTGGCACGAAATGCTCACGTGATGGCAACATTGAGTCCTGCAGCTTGCAGAAGTGTTGCCGATATACCTTTTTTTCCACTTTTCATATTACAGTGGACCCCTGCCTTACAATGGCATTGCGTTACGTTAAATCTGCCATACGATACATTTTAACACAAAAATTTTGCCTCGCCTCACGCTAAAAAACTCGCCTTACATGATTCGTCCAGGACGGGCCCCATGTGTGGCCTCAACGCTAGTGTTTACAAGCCAGCAAGTGCGGTCACATCTACGCATACATTTGGTACATTTCACATTATCCCAGTGTTTATAGTGCTTGTAACTGCAAAATAAGTCACCATGGACCCCAAGAAAGCTTCTAGTGCCATCCCTGTGCTAAAAAGGGTGAGAATTAGTATGGAATTAAAAAAGAGATTAAAGAAATGTGTGCAAAACGGGTTGAACTGCAAACTTTTACGGATGAAAATCACCCTGACACAGCTACTGTAAGTCATGTTGGCAACCTGTACAATGACAATGTTATGGCCCATTTTAGGAAAGTCTTAACGGAACGGGAGGTACAGAGCTCTATGGACAGATTTGTTGTGCGACAGAGGTCCAGTGACTCTCAAGCTGGTCCTAGTGGCATTAAAGAAGAAGGGAAGTAACCTCGGAAAAAGACTTGCTACCTCAAGTCCTAATGGAAGGGGATTCCCCTTCTAAACAATAACAACTTCCACACTCTCCCCTTCTCCCATCCCATCAATCATCACCAGATCTTCAATAAAGGTAAGTGTCATGTATTCTATTCTTCGTAGAGTATTAACTGTGCATGTCTTCTTCAGTTTGTGTGTATTAAAATTAATATTTCATGCGGTAAAATTTTTTTTTTTTTTCATACTTTGGGGTGTCAGGAACGGATTAATTTGACTTCCATTATTTCTCATGGGGAAAATTAATTTGCCTTACGATAATTTCGGCATACGACAAGCTCTCAGGAATGGATTAATATCGTAAGGCGGGGGTCCACTGTATTTTATATAATTTTTATGTTCTGATAATTACAATTCATAGTAATTCTTGTCATTTCATAACTAATCTTTGTTCTGACACTAGTACAGTAGGGCCCCACTTTACGGCGTTTCACCTTATGGCATTCTGTTAATACGGCGATGTCAAATTATGACCAAAATTTGCTATACGGCAAGCTGTCTTTCAAATATGGTGCGCCCCACCCGGTTTGTTTACATTCTCCATGACCACATCTATTATGTCAGGAAACTTTCCAAAATTTCAAGTGTTTTAAAGTTACCGCGTATTTTATATGTACTCTGATAATTATACTTATGTGTACCTGTACCTAAATATACTTACACACTGTGCTGGTGTGCAGGTACACATTAAAACCACTAAGTCTCCCTACTCATGACGCCAATACTAAGTAATAATAATCGCTCTTGGGCACATTAAATGTCTTATTTTACATTAATATAGGCATTTTCATTAATCCATCTATGATATTTTCCTCAAAATTATATATGAAACCCGTATATAGAATTCAGGGCCCTTTAGGTTTAGTGCTTTTTTTTAAATTATGATAATAATAATAATAATAATAATAATAATAAAAATTAATAATAATATCTTCATTCCTCAAAAATTTTTTTTGTTTTAATTTATTCTGTAAAAAATTTTTACAACTTGTACACAAGGGAAATATTTGTTTGGGGTAATTATTATTATAAAAAAAAATTGAGGTAAATTTTTTAAAAACTCTTAAAAACGTACAGGGAATAATAAAAGGAGACACATATTTTGCATTTTTTTAAACCCTTACCAAGTGATCCCTTTACTCTTGTTCAGCTTGTATTTTTTACATTTCTGAACTCGGGACATTCTCTTCTCTCTCTTTTCTCTTTCTTTTTTTTTAAATTTGGGCTCCCCATGATGAGGGTTTTAAAAGCTTACTTGATAAAAAAAGGGTTTAAGCCTTTTGGGCCGAAGTGCCAAGTTAGAGGATGGGTGTGCCATTCTATTAAATATTCAATAAACACCCCCACCCCTTCACATTTTTAATTTTTTAAGGTAAGTAATAAAGTGCCTCTGTTATCTTCCCTTTTTATTTTTTTTTTTTAATTTTCCTATTTTTTTATTGAAAACCAATATAAGTTAGTTAAATTTGTTATCTGGCATTTTTGCATTTTTATATGTTTTGATAATTCGTATTGTGGACCTGTGGGGTGCGGCCAGGTACAACATTCTTTTTATCTGCTCAGCCACCAAAAAAAAACATTGAAATCTGTTTTTAATACCCCCCCACCCCCACTTTTTTTAAAATTTTTGGATAATTTTCATTCCCTTCCCCCTTTCTTTTTATGATGGCATCAAAGGTAGTTGTTAAAAGCGATTAAATTCAGTGAAAAAGGTATGTCGATTTAAATAATGGGCTCGGGGCCCCAAGTGAGGAAACCGGTGGTGTCCCCAAAGGCAGGCTCCCCTCCCGGCAACCCCTCCCCCCCAACCCTTTTCCCTGGGCCCAAACCCCTCCCCTCCCTTTCCCTTACAACAGATGATACACTCTTGAAGTCATTCTTTTTCCCCGCCCCTTTCCCCACTTTGCTAAAAACCACCTCAACACCCCTTCCTCAGCCCCCCTTAACATTTTTTAATAATCCCCCCTCCTCCTAACTTCCAAACTCACAAAATTCTCTGCTATATTCACCCCCACATTGCCCCCCAGACATGACATCCCCTGCCCCCCAGCCTTCTCCTCGCTGCAACATTCCCTTCCACCCACAAAAGACGTTGGTAAAACTATCTCCCCTTACTTTTCCCCTTTTTGCCTCCAAGTACAAAGATTTTTTGTCCCCCACAGACTCCTGGTCCCCTCCCCCTTTTCCCCCCCCCAAATCAATTCTATTTTTTCCCCTTTCTCTTTCATAGACCCATCCGCCCCGTCCCTCCCAAATACCCAAATACATTCCCTCCCCCTTACTCTCCCTCAATCTGTTTCCCAAATTTCATCCCTAATTTTTTTTATCCTCAAACCTTACTTTTTCCTTATTCACTTTTAATTTTTTTCCCACACCCTCCCAAATCCATCCCACCTATCTCTCCCTTTTTTCAGAATCCCCCAAAACCAGTGTAAATCACCCAAAAACAACTGTAAAACCCCCATTTTATGTGTGATTCTTTTTTTTTAAAATCCCCTTTTTAAAGACCCGTTTTTAAAACTTCTCTTAAAACCCCATCTATAAATAAAATTAAAAAACCAGGTGACATCAAAACCCCCTTTTCCCTAAGGCCTTTTTTCTGGGGAAAAAATTTTTCCCTTTTTCCTACATCTCTAATTTGGCCTCACTACCCTCAAAAAACCTCTTCCTGCTTTAAAGTCCTCCCCCTACACCCACCCCCAAACATCTCCCCCTTTGCCCCTATCCACCCTGCCCATCGCCTTTACAAACCCTTTCCAAGACCTTTTTAGCCTTATCTAAATACTGTTCCTTATATATTTCATTAAAAACACCTGGTCCCCCCTACAACCCCTAAAGCCTCCTTGTTCTTCTTTATCCCTATTCTCTGTCTTCCCCTCTTAATTTTTTCAATAATAACTCCTATAACTTTACCAGGTATCTCAACACCCCCCTAAAATTTGCACTCTCTTTTGTCCCTTTGAAAGCTCAAAGGGGAACCCTTGCATCTCTCTCCCAATCCTAGGTACCTTACCCCCCTTTCCATAAAATTTATTAAATAATTGCAAACCACCCCCAAAACTTTTCCCCACCTGTTTTTCATTTCTATCTTTATTAATCCCGGCTGCCCCTTTCATTTACCTACTGCCTCCAAATTTCCCCCTCCCAACTGGCTTTTCCCCTTCCTCCTAAAAGATTTATTCCTCCTTGCCCATATACACTAAACCCACAGTTTCCCTATCTTCATCAACATTTAACAATTCCTAAAAATATTCCTAACATTTTCCCAATACCTCAAACCCTCCCCATTTTTCCTCCTCCCCTATTTTTAACTGACAAACCCTTTTTGTTCTCTAAAAACTTCATGATTAATCTCCTCCAAAACTTTTTCTTTTTTTCCCAACAAATTTGTTGTTTTTTTCCCCCCCCTTTTCTCTCTTTTTCTCTCTTTTACATTGCCCCCCTCTTTTAAACCCTTTTTCTTTTTTTCTCCATATCTCTTCCCTCCTTGCATCACTTCTACTCTTAAAAACTTTTCATATCTAATTTTTTCTAAACCTACTCTTTTTACATCATCATTCCATAAATTTCCCTTTTCCCCTTCCCACCCATTTTCCTTAAAACCCACAAATTTTGCGGGGCCTCTAACACTACTTTTTTTTAAACCCCCCCCAACCCCTCTTGACCCCATTCCTTTATTTTTATTCCATCTATCCTCAAAAAGCTGCCTCCTTTTTTTAGTTTATAAACCTTCACCTCTCTTTCCCTTTTGGCCCCTTTTTCCCCCTTTTTCCCTTTCCCCTTTTTTACTCTCAGGGGTTTTCAATTAGAAAGTGATCTGATATATCTGGGGCCCCCTCTAAAAACATGTACATCACAAGTCTACTCAACAGTCTTTTATTTTTCAAATACATAACCCAACAAACTACTGCCCTTTAATTTCATCATTTTTTTTATACTTATTTTCCTCTTTTTTTTAAAAATTTATTTACCTATAACAAAAACCCTTTCATACAAAGTTCAATAAAAGGGCCCCCATTATCATTTACCCCTTTTAAAACTTCCCACCACCACACCCTCCCCAAAAGTTTCTCCTACTTTGGCATTCAGGCCCCCTACCACAATTACTCTCCCCACTTGGTTCGGCCCCTTAAAATTCATTAACATCCCCCCAAAATCTCTCCCCCCTTCCACATTTCCTCTCTTCCCCCGGGTGCATGGTTTAAATTATGCCCCCTTTTTAGCACCCAACGCTACAATCAAAATTTTTGGGGTTTACACATTCATATTCTCTTCTCCCTTCCATAACTGACCCTTTAACATTATTTACCACTTCCTTTGCCCCTAACCCCTCTGGGGTCTCCGTTTAACCCCATTTTTTTTCCCCCCAGAGCCCCCTACCCCTATTTGTTTAGCGGGCCCAGGACACCCAACTTTTTTTCATTCATAACATCAGCAATCATCTGTTTCTTGCCCACCCCTTTTACATCCCACGCCTTCAAGCATCTCAGTTTTAAAATTTTTTCTTCTTCTTTTTTTTTGTAAATGTTTTACAGGAGAAAGGGTTACTACCCCATTCCCCCGGCTTTTTAAAAGTCGCCTCTACGCAGGGCCTTACGGGGGAAAAGGTTTTTTCCCACTTCCCCATGGACAATAGAAGAAATAAAAGGAAAACTTTTAAAAAGAAAAAACCCTAGATGTATGTATATATATATGCATGTGTTTTCTGTAAAGTGTGACCAAAGTGTAAATAGGAGTAGCAAGATATCCCTGTTACCCTAGCGTGTTTTGAGACAAAAAAAAAACCAGCAATCATATCATCATCCCAAAACAGTTCGGGGTTTCTTTTTCCACAGTCATCTGGCAGGGGGTATTACCCCCGGTGGTTACTGTCTCCAACCTCCCCTTTTTAAAATATAGTATATTAAATTGGGGACAGAACCAGGGCTACCCACTGACTTCCTAAAATAAGTACTCTCCCTCTCTCCCTACATTAAATTACAAATATTTTTTAAAGATAAGTAATGGTTCCTTGAATATATTTTACTTTGTTTTTTTAATGCCTAGTTCTATTGGGGGTTCCCCATCACAAATCCGGCAATCAGTTTTTAAAGGTCCTTCAGTTTTAAAAAGTACTAATTTTGGTTTAAAATAATTTAAAATTTCAGGGTACCCACATCAACCTGCTGGTACTGTTTGGGGGCCCTTTCATTAATAAGTCATTCAATTTTTTTTTTCTCCATTTTTTATAACCTCTTCTTTTAGCTCTAGGCATTTTCCCAATAAAAAAAAGAAATACTTCTCTTTTTAAAAATAAAACCTACACAGTACATTGGCAAAACCACTGCGGATCCCATAATCAGTCTCGTGATGCGGGAAAGAATATGCTTTATTATTATCCTAATATCAACTCTACATTTAAAATCTCCAAATGAATAATTTTGGCATAATCCCGAGCATTTTTGACAAAGTATAAGAGGCTATGGTATACAAATAATTCCCCTACCCCTTCTTGGGGTTTTATATTAGAAAAGGGAGTGTAGCCCCTTTTAACTTGATAAAATTAAAGATACCACCATAAACCTGAAAAAAGTTATTTTTCTATATAGTTATAAAAATAGCATATGTGGAGACCCCTGAGAAAACCCCAAAAAAGTCAGACAACGTGGCTTATTTCTGTACCTGGTTTTGGGTTAGCCATACCGATTTATTAAATATTGGATTCCCACCCGGGTAGAAACTTTGGGGCATGTTTCTTTACCCTGTTCGTCTATGTTCACCCATCAGTAAATGGGTACCTGGTTTTAGCTGACTGGTGGGGGGTTTTATCCTGGGCCCTTCTTTAAATTTTGGGCGAAAAAATTTGCATAAAAAACGGCTTTCTATATATTGGTATTCACTGATATCAGCAAATTAAAATGTACTGTCTTTCTGATAAATAAAGATATTATTTTTTTTATTATTATTATTTTATTTTTTCTAAAATTTTTTGTTGGGTTATCTTATTGAAACGGGCAATGTTGATGGAAAAAGATTTTTCGTCACCAAAAATGAAAATCAGACCATAAATGGCGAATTTACCCCAGCCATTAGCCGCAAAATTATATTTTCTATTTTTTATTTTTACATTCTCGTTTTTTTCCATTTGATAGAAGGGAAGATATATTAAAAGAAACAGATATGTTTTTTGGTTGCTTTAAGGCAAAAATTACCTAAAAATTGCGCTCACAGTAGCAAAAAAGTTTTTATTCTTTAGGAATAAAGAGTAAAAAATGACATCCCCCGTCAATCCCTTTCCCCCTTTTAAATTAAATCCCAAAAGGAGTCAAAAAGGGGTTGACTTATTTCCCCCCAATAAGGGAAACCCGTCTGCATAAAAACAAATCTTCTTTTTTTTGGGGTAAAAAATTCAAATAAAACAAAAGTAAAAGGGGGCCTGGGCCATGCCCTTGAACAGAGAAAATGTTATTTTAGTCCGGGAATTCTGCATGTTTATTCTGGACCCTTTTTTAAATTGGCATCTTTTGGGGAAATTTGTTGAAAAACCCCCCAAAATTCCCCAATTTTAAACCACTATGTTGGGTTTTTGAAATGGGTGAATGGGCAGTTTCTTGTACCCCAGTAAAACAGACTGGGAAGTAAGTGAAAAAATGAATTAATTCAGGTATACACAAATACAGTTTAGATTTCATACATAGCAGCATATGATAAGGGGTTTGGATAACCCAAAGAGTTAGACAAAAAACCCATTTCAGTACCTGGCGGGCCCCATATATGTTTTTTGGAAAAAATTTTTCTCAGTTGTTTGGGGGGGCTGTCTTTTTGAAACTTAGGCAATTTTGATGGAAAGATGCTTTTTAAAGAAAAAATTTAAAAAAGACAGGCGATAAAAAAGGAGTCCACCCCCAGCCATTCCCGCCCCCTGCGGTATTTTTTTGCATGGTTTTATTTTTTGTATTCCCCGTTTTTAGGTCTTATTTGATAGAATAAAATATATTACAAAAAAAGTTTTTTGTTTGTTTTCCAAGTAAAAATACCAAAAATTTGGGAGCTCAAAAGAAAGGTAAATTTTGTTTTTTGCTGATGTTCAATAACTTTGTGTAAACCCAAGTTATTAATTTTAATTGGTGTATTCAGACTTAACCATTGTAATTAAAACTCAGTAACCCCAATTTCGGGTCCCAATGTTTCAGTTTGGAGGGGCAACCTTACTAAACTTAAATAATTTAGTGTAAATTTGTTGTCTGGCATTTTTGCATTTTAAATAGAAAAAAGGGCCCTTTCCGGGATGTTTTTTTTGGCGACAGCCGGGGAACCTAACCTACCGTAAAAAAACCCCTGTGGTTACTCAAATTTTTTCCCAAACACACGGGCAGGTGGATTTTAACCGGGCCATTTACTGTTGTCTTGGAATATATAAATTTATGGGTCCTAGCAAGGGTTTTGGGGGTTTGGGTGGTGGTGGTGGTGGTGAGTGGTGGTGGTGGTGGTGGTGGTGGTGGAGGAGGAGGGGGAGGGGGGAGGAGGGGGGAGGAGGGGGGGAGGAGGAGGGGAGGAGGAGGGGGGGGAGGAGGAGGAGGAGGAGGGAGGGAGGGAGGGGGGGAGGAGGAGGGGGGGAAAGGGAGGGGGGGAGGAGGAGGAGGGGAGGGGAGGAGGAGGAGGGGGAGGAGGGGGGAGGAGGAGGAGGAGGGAGGAGGAGGGGGAGGAGGGGGGGGGAGGGGGGGAGGAGGAGGGGGGGAGGAGGAGGGGGGGAGGGGAGGGGGGAGGGGGGGGAGGAGGGGAGGAGGAGGGGGGAGGGAGGAGGAGGGGGGAGGAGGAGGGGGGAGGGGGGGGGAGGAGGGGAGGGGAGGAGGGGGAGGAGGGGGGAGGAGGAGGAGGGGGGGGGGAGGGGGGAGGAGGAGGGGGGGAGGGGGAGGAGGGAGGAGGAGGAGGAGGGGGGAGGAGGGGAGGGGGGAGGAGGAGGAGGAGGAGGAGGAGGGGGGAGGAGGAGGAGGAGGAGGAGGGGAGGGGAGGAGGAGGAGGAAGAGGAGGAGGAGGAAGAGGAAGGAGGGGGAAAAGGGGAGGGGAAGAGGGAAGGGGAAAGGGAGGGGAAAAAGGGGAAAAGAGGAAGGGGAAAGGAGGGGGGAGGGGGAGGAGGAGGAGGAGGAGGAGGAGGAGGAGGAGGGGAGGAGGAGGAGGAGGAGGAGGAGGGGAGGAGGAGGGGAGGAGGGGGGGCGAGGGGGGGGGCGGGGAGGGGGGGGGGAGGGGGGAGGAGGGCGAGGAGGGGGGGGGCCGGGGAGGAGGGGCGGGGGGGGAGGGGAGGGGGGCCGAGGGGGGGCCCCCGAGGGGGGGCGGGGGGGCCCCCGGGGGGGGGAGGGGGGGGCCCGAGGAGGGGGGGGGCAGGGGGGGCCCGGGGGGGGGCGAGGGGGCGAGGGGGGCCGGCGAGGGGGGGGCCCGGGGGCGGGGAAGGAGGGGGGCGGGGCGAGGGAAAGGGGGGGCCCGGGGGGGGAGGGGGGAGGACGAGGGAGGGGGGGAGGGGGAGGGGGGAGGGGGGCCGAGGAGGGGGAAAGGACCCCCGAGGAGGAGGAGGGGGGGGGCGAGGGGGGGGAGGAGGGGGCCCGAGGAGGGGGGAGGGGGCGAGGAGGGGGGGCCGGGGAAGGAGGGGGGGCGAGGGGGGAGGAGGGGCGAGGAGGAGGGGAGGGGGGGGAGGGGGGAGGGGGGCCCGAGGGGGGGAGGAGGAGGACGGGGGAGGGGAGGGGGGAAACGAGGAGGGGGGAGGGGGGGCGAGGAGGAGGGGGGGGCGAGGGGGGGAGGGGGGCGAGGGAGGAGGGGGAAAGGGGAGGGGGGGAGGGAGGGGGGGCCAGGAGGAGGGGGGGAGGGGGGGGAGGGGGGAGGAGGGGGAGGGAGGGGGGGGGGAGGAGGGGGAAAGGGCCCCGGGGAGGAGGGGGAGGGCCCCGGGAGGAGGAGGGGGGAGGGGGAGGGGGGGGCAAAGGGAAAGGGCCCCGGGGGGGGGCGGGGGGAGGGCGGGGAAAGGGCCCCGGGGGGAAAAAGGGGAAAAACGGGGGGCAGGGGGGGGGAAAAAGGGGGGGCCCAGGGGGGGCCCCAAAGGGCGGCCCCCGGGGGCGGCCGGGCGACAAGGACGCAGCGGGGGCGACAAGGAGGGCGACGGCGACGGAACCCGGCGGCGAAAGGGGGGAAAAAAGATGAAGAAAAATGAAGAAGAAAGAAGAAGGGGAAAAGAAGATAAAGGGCGAAGAAGATAAAGGCGAAAAAGAAAAGAAGAGCGAAAAAGGGAAAAAAGAAGGGGGAAAAAAAAGGGAAGGCAAAGGAAGGCGAAGGCAAAAGAAGGCGAAGAAAGCAAAAGGCGAAAAAAGGGGCGAAGAAAAAAGAAGAAGAAGGCGAAAAAGGGGAAAGGCAAAGAAGAAGAAGGCGAAGAAGAAAAAGGCCCAAAAAGAAGAAGGCGAAGAAGAAGGCGAAGAAAAAACCAAGAAGAAGAAAAGAAGAAAAAAACGAAGAAAAAAGGCGAAGAAGAAAAAAAAAGAAGAAAAACCCAAAAAGAAGGCGAAGAAAGCGAAAAGACGAAGAAGAAGAAGAAATAATAATTTCCCCTAAAAGCATAAAAAAACAAGCCTAAATCCCCCCCTCCCCAGTGACATGTTTGAATAACATGAAAAACCCGGAGATAAGACCTAAATTTGGTAAAGGCATAAAAAAGGTGCGTGAGACTTGATAAGATTAGGGGTGACATTTGATGAGTTTTGGGCCCCTCGCTTTTTTTTGCTGGTACACAAACACGTATGTCTTCTATTTTCTGTAAAGCCCCCTTCCATTTTCTTCCTCTGGCTCTTTTCGAGGGCCAAAGACTGTGCCCATCCCCTTTTACTCATATTTTGGCAGAGATAGCATTTTCTGGATGTTTTATTTATCCTAAGAAATTTTTCCCCTTATATTTTTATTTATTGTCCCTGTGAGACAGAAATGGGCAAAAAAGAGATGGGCAGAAAAGACAAAATGGGGAAAAGACAGAGATGGACCCCGGGTAAAAAAAAAACCCGGGCCAGGCTGCAGAAACGACCAGCCATGCAGCTGGCCAGCCAGTTTAACCAACCAGGTCCCCAGACAGCCAGCCAAAATCAGCCTGTCACCCCAGCCTATTGAAAAAATTTACGTTCCAGGTTTCTCCCTTTATTGGGCATAACTACAATACATTCTGAAAATTTTACAAATTTTCTAAAGGGGGGTAAAGGGTTTTTTTTATTTCCTCAACCACTCCTTGGGCCCCATCCCCCTCAAAACCACTAAACTCACGGTCAAAAAACCTTTTTTCTTAAAAAATGATTAATTTCTACCAAAAACAGTAATCCCAGGTGTTTTCCCACTGTTGCTCTAGCGGTTGGCCCCCGAAAAGGGGGCTCCCAAAGTACTAAGTAGTCCCCAATTTTTAAAACAATGCACACCAAGGGGTTTAAACCCATTCTATGCCGAAAAAAATCTTTGGAGCCCTTTCCCCTATTTGAAAAGGGAGGAAAATAAAAAAATTTATATACGTTTGGGGGGCACTAAAAAGGAAAAACATTCCGTGGACCCCAAATAGTATTAATCCATTCCTGAGGAAATGAAACCCAAAAATTTTCATGTCGAATCAATTTTTTCCCCTAAGAAATAATAAATCTAATTAATCCATTCAAGACACCCAAAAAAGAAAAAAAAAATTTTTCCCATGGGAAAAATACATTTTCCACACACAAAAAAAAGGATACATGCACAATATATGTGTGCATTACAATATATATTGTGCATGTACTATTACTAAAGGAAGAATTGGCATTTTTTTTTTGTGGGAAAATGTGGCCCCCGAGACACTGTGTCCTGGGAGTCCTTTTCCTCCCGGAATAATTGGTCCTGTTTGGCATTTTCTTCCAGAACAGGCCTTATCACCCCTTTGTGCCACTGGAACCCAAATCCCCTCAAACCAGCCTTTTTTGGTTTAATTTTGCCAAAAGACTAGTTTCCCGGCATTTTCCCTTTTTCCCAGGTGTTTGGCTGGTGTGGGTCGTCCCAAGGGAAAAAGATTAATTTTTTGGGGTCCCAAAAGGCCCTCCCCCCAGACTTTTTCAAATTAAAAAAAATTTTCAAAAAAAAAAAAAAAAAATTTTTTTTGTTTGAAAAGATGAAAAATTTTTCAAAAATTTAAAGACACCCAAAATATGAAATTTGATGGAAAAAATACGAATTTCTCGTTAAATTAAACGGGCTCGTGATTTTTACGCATGTGATTTTTTATGAGCCCATTTTGGCCAATTAATGTCAGTTGACAAAAAAAATAACTAATTTCCCTTTCTTTCCCCCAAAATTTTTTTCTCACAAAATAAAGATTTACTGTTATAAAATTTTCAATTTGTGTGAAATGATATAAAAATATCCCCCCTTTTTGAAAAATATTAGAAATCACCAGTTGGCGTGTATTGGGGTAGCATTTTTGTTCTTTACTTTTGAACTTTTGGGAAAAATTTGAAGATTTCTGCTACTTTGGCTCAATTTCAAGGGACTTTTCATTGAAACCCAAACAAAATCATCTCCCCCTTTTAAAATTTCTTTTCATTGTAAAAACCCAAACAAAAACATCTCAATTTCCCAAAAAATTTTATTCTATAAAAAAGAGACCAAGGGAAAAATAGAATACCCAAAAATAAATACCATAAAAAAAATACAGTCCCAAAAAAGGGTGTTTTAAACCAAAAACATTTAAATTTTTTTTCATTAAAAGTGTTGCAGGTTTTTTTTTACACTGCCTTAGACCCCTTCTTTTTTTTATGTAGGCCTACCAACCTCTCACTAGATAGAGGGTGCTGGGGAAATTTGGCGTGCCTAATCGTCAAAAAACCCGGTGCATAAGCCTTTCTAGTAAGTCAAAACCCCGAAAGGGTTTAAAGGGCCCCCAAAGGGAAAAAAGTTTGACAGTCCCCGTGAAATGACTTTTTTGGGTTATCCTGGGTGGCTAACCCCCTGGGGTTAATAAGCCCACCAAAAAGAAACTCTCCACATCTTCAAAATAGTACAGCTGGCCGTGGTGCAGCAGCGGCGGCCCTGGTGGGAGCGGCGAAATTTGGGGCAGCAGCAGCTGACTGTGGTTTCAGCAACGGTGGCTGTGCTCAACGGCCCCGGGGCCAACAGCTGACCGTGCTACAACGCGGAACCCAAAGGCCCTGGTGCAGGGAGCAGGGAGGTGATGGGATGCCCCAGCAGAAGGCGGCAGTGGCATGATAGTATTTCCCCTTTTTTTCCCCCAGGGTTGGCACTGGGGCTTTTTTTGGGCCCATGGTAAACTTTTTAAAAATTAAGCCCCTGAAAATGCTGGAATAATCAAAATTTATCAAATGCATCGCGTTCAACCCCTCCGCCCGCCCAAAAATATACTAGCTCAGCTGGGCTCAGGCCAAACGGAAACCCCGCGTTTGGGGCCAAAATGATTAAGTGAGTTTTTCCCAAAGGTCGGGGTCAAATTTGTACACTGACAAGCATCACAAGTCGGTTTTAACGTAGGTTGAGGACATCGTAAGTCGGGGGTCCACTGTATATACATTTGGACCGTTTATGGGTTAAATATTTGTGAAGATCATAAATGCATACCACTGTTCATTAGTAATTAATTTCTTCCAAAGTACTAGTGTTATAAGTGTGAAACACTGCAAGTGAGAATGTCATTAGTCAGGGACCTACTGCAAATGCAGCAACAAGCTGACATGAATAACTTTAAACCAGATCATATATAAAGAAGAACTCCTATATAGTCACTTTAACAACATACATTAAATCAAACCTGTCTACAGTGAAAAGTTAAAAACAAACAGAATCTAGAGCTAGATACAAAACTAAACAACTATTGAGAATAATAAAAAATAAGTTGTTTTTTCTGGCGAGTAACAGGATCTTCATACCTAATGTTTCCTCAGGCAGAGTAGATAAATGACAAAGCCATAAAACAGGAAATGCAAGAGAGCTGTAGAAAAACTCATTCATAAAGTTTTGATATACTGTAGATAAATGTTTTAATAGCAAGAAGACTAGAATTGAGGGATGATGTAAATAAAAACAAACATGACATTGTGTATCTGAGATCAAACTTGAAAATCACATACTAAATGATGAAGCATATAAAGGTAACTAACGAATGCAGTGAAGAGAGAGAACAGCAGAAAGGAGAAGGTCTAGCAATTTTGACTGGTTAACTTGGCTTCAGGTCAGTCAAGAACACACTAATCCTTAAACTAGGGACTAAAGTAAACTCTCAGGGTATATACCCTGAGAGATTTCAGTGTATATATCAAATCAAATCAAGTTCATTCTCTATAAAGATTACAATGTGGGGTTTACATTTTTTTTTTTTCAACAAGTTGGCCGTCTCCCACCGACGCAGGGTGACCCAAAAAAGAAAGAAAATCCCCCCCAAAAAAATACTTTCCATCATCATTCAACACTTTCACCACACTCACACATTATCACTGTTTTTGCAGAGGTGCTCAGAATACAACAGTTTAGAAGCATATATGTATAAAGATACACAACATATCCCTCCAAACTGCCAATATCCCAAACCCCTCCTTTAAAGTGCAGGCATTGTACTTCCCATTTCTAGGACTCAAGTCCGACTATATGAAAATAACCGGTTTCCCTGAATCCCTTCACTAAATATTACCCTGCTCACACTCCAACAGATCGTCAGGTCCCAAGTACCATTCGTCTCCATTCACTCCTATCTAACACGCTCATGCACGCTTGCTGGAAGTCCAAGCCCCTCACCCACAGAACCTCCTTTACCCCCTCTCTCCAACCCTTTCGAGGACGAGCCCTACCCCTCCTTCCTTCCCCTATAGATTTATATGATTTCCATGTCATTCTATTTTGATCCATTCTCTCTAAATGACCAAACCACCTCAACAATCCCTCTGCTGCCCTCTGACTAATGCTTTTATTAACTCCACACACTCTCCTAATTTCCACACTCCGAATTTTCTGCATAATATTTACACCACACATTGCCCTTAGACAGGACATCTCCACTGCCTCCAACCGTCTCCTCGCTGCTGCATTTACCACCCAAGCTTCACATCCATATAAGAGTGTTGGTACCACTATACTTTCATACATTCCCTTCTTTGCCTCCATAGATAGCGTTTTTTGACTCCACATATACCTCAACGCACCACTCGCCTTTTTTCCCTCATCAATTCTATGATTAACCTCATCCTTCATAAATCCATCCACCGACACGTCAACTCCGAAGTATCTGAAAACATTCACTTCTTCCATACTCCTCCCCCCCAATTTGATATCCAATTTTTCTTTATCTAAATCATTTGATACCCTCATCACCTTACTATTTTCTATGTTCACTTTCAACATTCTACCTTTACACACATTCCCAAACTCATCCACTAACCTTTGCAATTTTTCTTTAGAATCTCCCATAAGCACAGTATCATCAGCAAAAAGTAACTGTGTCAATTCCCATTTTGAATTTGATTCCCCATAATTTAATCCCACCCCTCTCCCGAACACCCTAGCATTTACTTCTTTTACAACCCCATCTATAAATATATTAAACAACCATGGTGACATTACACATCCCTGTCTAAGACCTACTTTTACCAGGAAGTATTCTCCCTCTCTTCTACACTCCCTAACCTGAGCCTCACTATCCTCATAAAAACTCTTAACAGTATTTGGTAACTTACCACCTATTCCATTTACTTGCAACATCTGCCACATTGCTCCTCTATCCACTATATCATATGCCTTTTCTAAATCCATAAATGCAACAAAAACTTCCCTACCTTTATCTAAATACTGTTCACATATATGCTTCAATGTAAACACGTGATCTATACATCCCCTACCCACTCTGAAGCCTCCCTGCTCATCCACAATCCTACATTCTGTCTTACCTCTAATTCTTTCAATTATAACCCTACCGTATACTTTACCTGGTATACTCAGTAAACTTATTCCTCTATAATTTTTACAATCTGTTTTGTCCCCTTTCCCTTTATATAAAGGGATTATACATGCTCTCTGCCAATCACTAGGTACCTTCCCCTCTTTCATACATTTATTAAACAAAAGTACCAACAATGTGTGGTGTAAATATTATGCAGAAAATTCGGAGTGTGGAAATTAGGAAAAGGTGTAGAGTTAATAAAAGTATTAGTCAGAGAGCAGAAGAGGGGTTGTTGAGGTGGTTTGGTCATTTAGAGAGAATGGATCGAAGTAGAATGACATGGAAAGCATATAAATTTATAGGGGAAGGAAGGCGGGATAGGGGTCGTCCTCGAAAGGGTTGGAGAGAGGTGGTAAAGGTGGTTTTGTGGGCAAGGGGCTTGGACTTCCAGCAAGCATGCATGAACGTGTTAGATAGGAGTGAATGGAGACGAATGGTACTTGGGACCTGACGATCTGTTGGAGTGTGAGCAGGGTATTATTTAGTGAAGGGATTCAGGGAAACCGGTTATTTTCATATAGTCGGACTTGAGTCCTGGAAATGGGAAGTACAATGCCTGCACTTTAAAGGAGGGGTTTGGGATATTGGCAGTTTGGAGGGATAAGTTGTGTATCTTTATATGTATATGCTTCTAAACTGTTGTATTCTGAGCACCTCTGCAAAAACAGTGATAATGTGTGAGTGTGGTGAAAGTGTTGAATGATGATGAAAGTATTTTCTTTTTGGGGATTTTCTTTCTTTTTTGGGTCACCCTGCCTTGGTGGGAGACGGCCGACTTGTTGAGAGAGAAAAAAAAAAAAAAAAAAAACACTCCAATACTATATCCCCCCCTGCTTTTAACATTTCTGTCATGATCCCATCAGTTCCAGCTGCTTTACCCCTTTCATTCTACGTAATGCCTCACATACCTCCACCACACTTACATTCTGCTCTTCTTCACTCCTAAAAGATGGTATACCTCCCTGGCCAGTGCATGAAATTACCGCCTCCCTTTCTTCATCAACATTTAAAAGTTCCTCAAAATATTCTCGCCATCTACCTAATACCTCCATCTCCCCATCTACTAACTCCCCTACTCTGTTTTTAACTGACAAATCCATACTTTCCCTAGGTTTTCTTAACTTGTTTAACTCACTCCAAAATTTTTTCTTATTTTCATTAAAATTTCTTAACAGTGCCTCTCCCACTCTATCATCTGCTCTCCTTTTGCACTCTCTCACCACTCTCTTCCCCTTTCTTTTACTCTCCATATACTCTGCTCTTCTTATAACACTTCTGCTTTGTAAAAACCTCTCATAAGCTACCTTTTCCTCTTTTATCACACCCTTTACTTCATCATTCCACCAATCACTCCTCTTTCCTTCTGCCCCCACCCTCCTATAACCACAAGCTTCTGCCCCACATTCTAATACTGCATTTTTAAAACTATTCCAACCCTCTTCAACCCCCCACTACTCATCTTTGCACTAGCCCACCTTTCTGCCAATAGTCGCTTATATCTCACCAGAACTTCCTCCCTTAGTTTATACACTTTCACCTCCCTCTTACTTGTTGTTGCCACCTTCCTCTTTTCCCATCTACCTCTCACTCTAACTGTAGCTACAACTAAATAATGATCCAATATATCAGTTGCCCCTCTATAAACATGTACGTCCTGAAGCCTACCCATCAACCTTTTATCCACCAATACATAATCTAATAAACTACTTTCATTACGTGCTACATCATACCTTGTATATTTATTTATCCTCTTTTTCATAAAATATGTATTACTTATTACCAAATTTCTTTCTACACATAGGTAGTAGGTTTGTAGACAGCAACCACCCAGGGAAGTACTACCGTCCTGCCAGATGACTGTGAAAAAAAAACCTGTAACTGTTTTGCATGATGGTAGGATTGCTGGTTTTCTTTTTCTGTCTCATAAACACGCTAAGATAACAGGGATATCTTGCTACTCCTACTTACACTTTGGTCACACTTCACAGACACGCACATGCATATATATATATATACATACATCTAGGTTTTTCTCCTTTTTCTAAATAGCTCTTGTTCTTTTTTATTTCTTCTATTGTCCATGGGGAAGTGGAAAAGAATCTTTCCTCCGTAAGCCATGCGTGTCGTATGAGGCGACTAAGATGCCAGGAGCAATGGGCTAGTAACCCCTTCTCCTGTATGCAATTACTAAAAAAGAGAAGAAGAAAAACTTTATAAAACTGGGTTGCTTAAATGTGCGTGGATGTAGTGCGGATGACAAGAAACAGATGATTGCTGATGTTATGAATGAAAAGAAGTTGGATGTCCTGGCCCTAAGCGAAACAAAGCTGAAGGGGGTAGGAGAGTTTCAGTGGGGGGAAATAAATGGGATTAAATCTGGAGTATCTGAGAGAGTTAGAGCAAAGGAAGGGGTAGCAGTAATGTTAAATGATCAGTTATGGAAGGAGAAAAGAGAATATGAATGTGTAAATTCAAGAATTATGTGGATTAAAGTAAAGGTTGGATGCGAGAAGTGGGTCATAATAAGCGTGTATGCACCTGGAGAAGAGAGGAATGCAGAGGAGAGAGAGAGATTTTGGGAGATGTTAAGTGAATGTATAGGAGCCTTTGAACCAAGTGAGAGAGTAATTGTGGTAGGGGACTTGAATGCTAAAGTAGGAGAAACTTTTAGAGAGGGTGTGGTAGGTAAGTTTGGGGTGCCAGGTGTAAATGATAATGGGAGCCCTTTGATTGAACTTTGTATAGAAAGGGGTTTAGTTATAGGTAATACATATTTTAAGAAAAAGAGGATAAATAAGTATACAAGATATGATGTAGGGCGAAATGACAGTAGTTTGTTGGATTATGTATTGGTAGACTGTTTATGTATTGTTTATGTATTGGTAGACTGTTGAGTAGACTTCAGGATGTACATGTTTATAGAGGGGCCACAGATATATCAGATCACTTTCTAGTTGTAGCTACACTGAGAGTAAAAGGTAGATGGGATACAAGGAGAATAGAAGCATCAGGGAAGAGAGAGGTGAAGGTTTATAAACTAAAAGAGGAGGCAGTTAGGGTAAGATATAAACAGCTATTGGAGGATAGATGGGCTAATGAGAGCATAGGCAATGGGGTCGAAGAGGTATGGGGTAGGTTTAAAAATGTAGTGTTAGAGTGTTCAGCAGAAGTTTGTGGTTACAGGAAAGTGGGTGCAGGAGGGAAGAGGAGCGATTGGTGGAATGATGATGTAAAGAGAGTAGTAAGGGAGAAAAAGTTAGCATATGAGAAGTTTTTACAAAGTAGAAGTGATGCAAGGAGGGAAGAGTATATGGAGAAAAAGAGAGAAGTTAAGAGAGTGGTGAAGCAATGTAAAAAGAGAGCAAATGAGAGAGTGGGTGAGATGTTATCAACAAATTTTGTTGAAAATAAGAAAAAGTTTTGGAGTGAGATTAACAAGTTAAGAAAGCCTAGAGAACAAATGGATTTGTCAGTTAAAAATAGGAGAGGAGAGTTATTAAATGGAGAGTTAGAGGTATTGGGAAGATGGAGGGAATATTTTGAGGAATTGTTAAATGTTGATGAAGATAGGGAAGCTGTGATTTCGTGTATAGGGCAAGGAGGAATAACATCTTGTAGGAGTGAGGAAGAGCCAGTTGTGAGTGTGGGGGAAGTTCGTGAGGCAGTAGGTAAAATGAAAGGGGGTAAGGCAGCCGGGATTGATGGGATAAAGATAGAAATGTTAAAAGCAGGTGGGGATATAGTTTTGGAGTGGTTGGTGCAATTATTTAATAAATGTATGGAAGAGGGTAAGGTACCTAGGGATTGGCAGAGAGCATGCATAGTTCCTTTGTATAAAGGCAAAGGGGACAAAAGAGAGTGCAAAAATTATAGGGGGATAAGTCTGTTGAGTGTACCTGGTAAAGTGTATGGTAGAGTTATAATTGAAAGAATTAAGAGTAAGACGGAGAATAGGATAGCAGATGAACAAGGAGGCTTTAGGAAAGGTAGGGGGTGTGTGGACCAGGTGTTTACAGTGAAACATATAAGTGAACAGTATTTAGATAAGGCTAAAGAGGTCTTTGTGGCATTTATGGATTTGGAAAAGGCGTATGACAGGGTGGATAGGGGGGCAATGTGGCAGATGTTGCAAGTGTATGGTGTAGGAGGTAGGTTACTGAAAGCAGTGAAGAGTTTTTACGAGGATAGTGAGGCTCAAGTTAGAGTATGTAGGAGGGAGGGAGATTTTTTCCCAGTAAAAGTAGGCCTTAGACAAGGATGTGTGATGTCACCGTGGTTGTTTAATATATTTGTAGATGGGGTTGTAAGAGAAGTAAATGCGAGGGTCTTGGCAAGAGGCGTGGAGTTAAAAGATAAAGAATCACACACAAAGTGGGAGTTGTCACAGCTGCTCTTTGCTGATGACACTGTGCTCTTGGGAGATTCTGAAGAGAAGTTGCAGAGATTGGTGGATGAATTTGGTAGGGTGTGCAAAAGAAGAAAATTAAAGGTGAATACAGGAAAGAGTAAGGTTATGAGGATAACAAAAAGATTAGGTGATGAAAGATTGAATATCAGATTGGAGGGAGAGAGTATGGAGGAGGTGAACGTATTCAGATATTTGGGAGTGGACGTGTCAGCGGATGGGTCTATGAAAGATGAGGTGAATCATAGAATTGATGAGGGAAAAAGAGTGAGTGGTGCACTTAGGAGTCTGTGGAGACAAAGAACTTTGTCCTTGGAGGCAAAGAGGGGAATGTATGAGAGTATAGTTTTACCAACGCTCTTATATGGGTGTGAAGCGTGGGTGATGAATGTTGCAGCGAGGAGAAGGCTGGAGGCAGTGGAGATGTCGTGTCTGAGGGCAATGTGTGGTGTGAATATAATGCAGAGAATTCGTAGTTTGGAAGTTAGGAGGAGGTGCGGGATTACCAAAACTGTTGTCCAGAGGGCTGAGGAAGGGTTGTTGAGGTGGTTCGGACATGTAGAGAGAATGGAGCGAAACAGAATGACTTCAAGAGTGTATCAGTCTGTAGTGGAAGGAAGGCGGGGTAGGGGTCGGCCTAGGAAGGGTTGGAGGGAGGGGGTAAAGGAGGTTTTGTGTGCGAGGGGCTTGGACTTCCAGCAGGCATGCGTGAGCGTGTTTGATAGGAGTGAATGGAGACAAATGGTTTTTAATACTTGACGTGCTGTTGGAGTGTGAGCAGAGTAACATTTATGAAGGGATTCAGGGAAACCGGCAGGCCGGACTTGAGTCCTGGAGATGGGAAGTACAGTGCCTGCACTCTGAAGGAGGGGTGTTAATGTTGCAGTTTAAAAACTGTAGTGTAAAGCACCCTTCTGGCAAGACAGTGATGGAGTGAATGATGGTGAAAGTTTTTCTTTTTCGGGCCACCCTGCCTTGGTGGGAATCGGCCAGTGTGATAATAAAAAAAAAAAAAAAAAAAACATAGCTCAATTAAATGCTCCCCATTTACATTTACCCCTGGCACCCCAAATTTACCTACTACTCCCTCCATAACATTTTTACCCACTTTAGCATTGAAATCCTCAACCACCATTACTCTCACACGTGATTCAAAACTCCCCACGCATTCACTCAACATTTCCCAAAATCTCTCACTCTCCTCTACACTTCTCTCTTCTCCAGGTGCATACACGCTTACTATAACCCACTTATCACATCCAATCTTTATTTTACTCCACATAATCCTTGAATTAATACATTTGTAGTTCCTCTTTTCCTGCCATAGCTTATCCTTCAACATTATTGCTACTCCTTCTTTAGCTCTAACTCTATTTGAAACCCCTGACCTAATCCCATTTATTCCTCTCCATTGAAACTCTCCTACCCCCTTCAGCTTTGTTTCACTTAAAGCCAGGACATCCAGTTTCTTCTTATTCGTAACATCCACAATCATCTCTTTCTTATCATTTGCACAACATCCACGCACATTCAGACTTCCCACTTTGACAATTTTCTTCTTCTTATTCTTTTTAGTAATCTTTACAGGAAAAGGGGTTACTAGCCCATTGTTCCCAGCATTTTAGTTGACTTTTACAACACGCATGGCTTATTCCACTTCCCCATGGATATAAAAGGAAAAGTAATAAGACCAAGAACTATTAAGTTAAAATCAAAGAAAACTCAGATGAGTGTGTATAAATAAACGTGTACATGTATGTGTAGTGTGACCTAAGTGTAAGTAGAAGTAGCAAGACATGCCTGTAATCTTGCATATTTATGAGACAGACAAAAGACACCAGCAATCCTACTATCATGTAAAACAATTACAGGCTTTCGTTTTACACTCACTTGGCAGGACGGTAGTATCTCCCTGGGCGGTTGCTGTCTACCAACCTACATATTATATGATATTGTGTGGTTTACATATTATATAAAAGTAATTACAGAGAGGGCCACTATCACACCTAGCATGACTAGGCATTTTGGGCAGACTAAGATTAATTAAAACTCTATATTGGTACAGAATAAGGGGCATGATGGTATTAAGGCTAAGTAACTGCATTACAGATCGTAAATTTAGCAATGTAAATGGTTTTGTTTTGGTACAATGCATAGTTTCTATTGAAGCTCCTATATTGCAGTATCACAAGCAAACTTACGACTAGTTATCATTCGTTAGGTAATAGTTGTATTACGTATTTCTGTGTTTATAGTCAATTGGGCAAGTGTAGGTGCAAATTGTGGGGAATCACAGATATCGAGGGGAGGTCTAGGTTGTTTTTTGTGTGTGTACAATACAAGAGAATAGGCAGTTTTCATGTAATCAGCTGATGGTGGGGTGTGTCAGGGAGATGAGATGTTTTCTGATGGTAGTTTTGAAAGTGATGAATGAGTCTGCAGTTCTAGAGTTTTCAGGTATGGTGGTCAAGATTTTAGGCCCTTTTATGTACATTGAATTTTTGTATAGGTTTAACCGGACACAGGGAATGTCAGTGAGATGTTTGTGACTGGTGTTATGTCTGTGGGTCCTGTCACAACTATCAAGAAAGCATTTTAAGTCAGGGTTAATATTGGAATTTAAGGTTCTGTAAATGTAGGTTACACAGTAGCAGGTGTGGATGTTCTGAACAGTAAGTTTAGATCTATGAAGAGTGGGGGGGGGGGGGTGTTGCCTGGGATTGGACTGCATGATTATTCTTACTGCAGCTTTTCGTTGGGTTATTATTGGCTTTAGGTGTGTTGCCGCAGTTGATCCCCAAGCACAAATAGCATAGGTGAGGTAGGAATAAATGAGTGAATGGTATAGTGTGAAAAGGGCAGATTGTGGAACGCAGTAACGTATCTTGGAGAGGATCCCACCCATTTTGGATACTTTTTTTAATATGTGTTGGATATAAGTGCTGAAATTCAGGTTGCTGTCGAGGTGCAGGTCTAGGAATTTGCCCTCATTATGTCTGGCAATAAGAGTGTTGTCGATCTTAATGTTGAGTTGTGCAACACCTGCTCTGTTACCAAACATAATATAGAAAGTCTTGTCAGTGTTGAGTGTAAGTTTACTGGCTGTCATCCAAGTAGATATTTTGAGTAGCTCCTCGTTAACAATGGTGTTGAAGGTGGCAAGGTTTGGGTGGGAGATGACACAAGTCATGTCATCAGCAAAGAGAATGGGTTTCAGGTTTTGCTGTACATTGAGAAGATCATTTATGTATAAGAGGAAGAGCAGGGGACCAAGGACACTTCCCTGTGGTACTCCAGTATCAAGTGGCCATGTTGATGAGGTTGTGTCTTTAACGGTGACATACTGATACCTATTAGTAAGGTAGGAATTAAAATATGCAAGTGTATGGCCTCTTATACCACAATGGTCAAGTTTGTGGAGTAGGATGCTGTGATCTGTGTCAAAAGCTTTTCTTAGGTCAATAAAAAGTCCGGATATTCCTTATTTTCCAGTGCTGTGTAAAGCAGATCTAGCATCTTTACAATTGCATCATTAGTGCTTTTATTTTTTCTGAAGCCAAACTAGCAAGGGTTGAGTATGTTTTGTGCTGTTACAAACGAATATAATCTCTTGTGCACAAGTTTCTCGAAGATTCTGGATAGCAATGGTAAGTTGCTCAAGCAATTTTGATAAGAATACTTCAGGCTACAGCTATCAAAATCCAAAATACAAACAATGTCAAACTTTTATTGTACTAAGATCCAAAACAAAGATGAAAACCCACACAGTAATTATAAATGTAAACAATCCACTACCTATCATCACATGAGAGGGAGAAGAATTTGGCAAGAGAATTGAGGTACTATACAATATACAGATCATCAACTGGAATATACAGACGTAAAAAATCAGCAACTAAAAAGCAAGTAGACTAGAGAGAAAAGGTCCAAAGACAAGCAAAAGAATAGCTTGAAGAGCTAAATAAAATAAGAGTTTTGAATAAAAGCAGAAAAAACTGAGTTTGCCATCTATAACTGATTGCAGAAAATGAGATGTGATACTCATATTCAAAATTATAAAAGGATACCAAGGAATTGACAAAGAAGACTTCTTAAGGTAGAAGAGTTGTTGAAAGTATGTTAGAATTTTTTTCATCACAGAATAGTAGAATAACGTAATTATGAACGAGAGAGATATTAGGCATTTCAACTACTGAAAAATTTACCATAGACTAAATACATATAGGACATGAAATATCACAAGCTTAGTTCTGATAAGTTACAAACAGGTAATCACACCAGGATAGGAACCGTTCCACAATATAAAGCTGTTAACATCATTCCTAAATAAGAAATTCTTATAAAAAACAGAGAAGTAATGATATCCATCATATAAAAAAGGTTATACTACATTACTATGACAAGTTTGCCAGAAGGCTCCTGGCATTACAGGACTATTTCAGCTAGTACAAACTGTGGCTTGTAAACTTAAGTCACAACTTGTTTAATCCTGTGCACTGCTAGGTGCACAGGATTATTATTCACTCACCTTGATTCTGGTCTCAATGACTATGCAAAACTGATTATCAGTGAATTATCAATATTTTTATTATATACAAAGAGAACAATTACAGCTAGAACAAGTGATTTAATACAAAGGAATACACACTACTCAGGGCTTCAGAGCACCCAACTTTTCATCCATGACAAAAGTAGTGTCGGACTCTTAAGCCACGGCAACTCACGTGCCACCGGAATATTATTATTATTATTATTATTATTATTATTACAGGAAACTGCTAAGCCTGTAGGGATCATACAGTGCCTGGGAAGTAGAAGGTAATTAGGATTGATAAAAGTGGAGTGTAGCTTCTATTCCTTAGAAACAGAGTTCTTTATCAGAATCATGGCTGGCAAAAGGAACATCCAGTGCTACATCTCTTGAAGGGATGTGCCACTGAAACATCCCATGAAGGGATGCGTCACTGAAACATCCCATGAAGGAATGTGCCACTGAAACATCCCATGAAGGAATGTGCCACTGAAACATCCCATGAAGGGATGTGCCACTGAAACATCCCATGAAGGAATGTGCCACTGAAACATCCCATGAAGGAATGTGCCACTGAAACATCCCATGAAGGAATGTGGCACTGAAACATCCCATGAAGGAATGTGCCACTGAAACATCCCATGAAGGAATGTGCCACTGAAACATCCCATGAAGGGATGTGCCACTGAAACATCCCATGAAGGAATGTGCCACTGAAACATCCCATGAAGGAATGTGGCACTTAAACATCCCATGAAGGGATGTGCCACTGAAACATCCCATGAAGGGATGCGGCACTGAAACATCCCATGAAGGGATGCGTCACTGAAACATCCCATGAAGGGATGCGTCACTGAAAGATCCTATGAAGGCATGTGCCACTGAAACATCCCATGAAAGGATGTGCCACTGAAACATCCCATGAAAGGATGTGCCACTGAAACATCCCATGAAAGGATGTGGCACTGAAACATCCCATGAAGGGATGTGCCACTGAAACATCCCATGAAGGGATGTGCCACTGAAACATCTCATGAAGGGATGTGGCACTGAAACATCCCATGAAGGGATGTGGCACTGAAACATCCCATGAAGGGATGTGGCACTGAAACATCCCATGAAGGGATGTGGCACTGAAACATCCCATGAAGGGATGTGCCACTGAAACATCCCATGAAGGGATGTGCCACTGAAACATCCCATGAAGGGATGTGGAACTGAAACATACCATGAAGGGATGTGGCATTGAAACATCCCATGAAAGGATGTGGCATTGAAACATCCCATGAAAGGATGTGGCATTGAAACATCCCATAAAGGGATGTGCCACTGAAACATCCCATGAAGGGATGTGCCACTGAAACATCCCATGAAGGGATGTGGCATTGAAACATCCCATGAAGGGATGTGACACAAACATCCCATGAAGGGATGTGCCACTAAAACATCCCATGAAGGTATGTGGCACTGAAACATCCCATGAAGGGATGTGCCACTGAAACATCCCATGAAGGGATGTGGCACTGACACATCCCATGAAGAGATGTGGCATTTAAACATCCCATGAAAGGATGTGGCATTGAAACATCCCATGAAGGGATGTGACAAAAACATCCCATGAAGGGATGTGACAAAAACATCCCATGAAGGGATGTGGCACTGAAACATCCCATGAAGGGATGTGGCACTGAAACATCCCATGAAGGGATGTGCCACTGACACATCCCATGAAGAGATGTGGCACTGGAACATCCCATGAAGGGATGTGGCACTGAAACATCCCATGAAGGGATGTGGAACTGAAACATCCCATGTGGCACTGAAACATTTCATGAAGGGATATGGCACTGAAACATCCCATGAAAGGATATGGCACTGAAACATCCCATGAAGGGATGTGGCACTGAAACATCCCATGAAGGGATATAGCACTGAAACATCCCATGAAAGGATGTGGAACTGAAACATCCCATGAAGGGATGTGGCACTGAAACATCCCATGAAGGGATGTGGCACTGAAACATCCCATGAAGGGATATGGCACTGAAACATCCCATGAAGGGATGTGGCATTGAAACATCCCATGAAGGGATATGGCACTGAAACATCCCATGAAGGGATATGGCACTGAAACATCCCATGAAGGGATATGGCACTGAAACATCCCATGAAGGGATATGCACTGAGGGATATGGCACTGAAACATCCCATGAAGGGATATGGCACTGAAACATCCCATGAAGGGATATGGCACTGAAACATCCCATGAAGGGATATGGCACTGAAACATCCCATGAAGGGATATGGCACTGAAATATCCCATGAAGGGATATGGCACTGAAACATCCCATGAAGGGATATAGCACTGAAACATCCCATGAAGGGATATGGCACTGAAACATCCCATGAAGGGATGTGGCACTGAAACATCCCATGAAGGGATATGGCACTGAAACATCCCATGAAGGGATATGGCACTGAAACATCCCATGGAGGGATATGGCACTGAAACATCCCATGAAGAACAAGAGGCTGATGGGTGTGTGTATTTTCATCATACATTTTGTCCATTCATTAGTATCTGAGGTCACCTTTTGGTAGCACTGATGTAATATTGTACATGGTAATGTAGGCACTGTGTGCCAAGTATGAGGACTCTCGTGTACTCTGTACCTATTAACCAGGCACTCACATGTAGAAGACATGCTGCCTAATTTGTCAAATGTCTGACCCTGGCACTTTCAATTGTAAGCTGAGTGCACCACCACTGTGCTATGATTTATGAGGGGGAACTCGCTGTCCAATCAATAGTGAGAAATGTCACACTGCCTAACCTAAAAAAAAAAAAAAAAAAAAAAAAAAAAAAAAAAAAAAAAAAAAAAAAAAAAAAAAAAAAAAAAAGAAAACCTGAGTACTAGAAGACGAAGTGTTACTTACTGTATTCCATTATTTTGTGGGGAAGGGAGAGGGGGAAGGATGACCTTGAAGATTTTTTAAATTTAACAATATTGTTCCCAAAAGTTACTCACTTTCTGTAGCACAACTTTAAAGAACATTAAAATTTCTAGGGGACAAAACTTGTGCTAAGTTGTATTTTACTGCAATGATTTTAACCGAATCTTCTCAATATTAAATAATTATAAAAGAACAATTTAAATAAACTATAAACTAGTAATTTAATTTTGAGGACTGAAAATACATACCAAAGTGTTTAACAATGAGCTGAAAATTTATATGGAATGTATAAATAAACTTAGTCGTAGGTATTCAAAGTGACAAACCCTGTGCAGCGCAATGGCTAGAGCCCTGGACTAGTAACCCTAAGCACCCTAATGAACTGGGTATTTAAACTGTATTAAAGATGATATATGATTAAAACAAAGGAAGCTTCTGCTAGCAATACTCAGTTTTAACTGGAAAAACATTACATACAGTGTGGGAGGATAATTCCAAATACTCTATATTCATCCTAATAATTTAATTTTCCTCTACACCTCTGGTGCATCCACAACACCCAGTCAATGTACAATGCGAACTTCACCATTAAGTATTATCAAAATACTAATCTGATTAACTATAATCTTTATGCAGTACTTTATGTAAGAGGAAGAGTACAATTCTAGTACAATGGACCCTCAGTTATCGGTCGTTCCAGATATTGGCCAATTCGGTTATCACCCATTTTTTTGGCCGAAATTTTATCCCGGTCATCGGCCATTTTTTCAGTTATCAGCCATATTGGATGCGTCCACCCGCAGCAAAGTATGAAAGTGAAGGAGGAAGAGAGTGGGGAGAATGTGCCTTCTTCAGTGATTCAGTGATTCTACGATATGTACGATACTAAAGCAGCAGGAGTTGATAAAGGCTATAGCGCCAGCCAGCGATAAAGTGTAGCAAGAAAGTTAAGTGATTAAGTGATAGAAAAAAGATGACACAAAACTGACTTCTCCAACGTTGTTGGAGGTCTATAGGGCCACTGACAATATATGCCCCCCTGCCTATCTTTGACCAGCATCTCCTCCAAGGTACAGTAAGTGCAAATATTTCTTATTTATTAAGTGTAAATATTTCTAATTTAGTAGGTAGTAGGTTGGTAGACAGCAACCGTCCAGGGAGGTACTACCATCCTGCCAAGCGAGTGTAAAACGAAAGTCTGTACAGTGGACCCCCGCATAACGATATTAATCCTTGCATGAGAGCTCATTGTTATGCGAAATTATCGTTATGCGGATGAATTTTCCCCATAAGAAATAATGGAAATCAAATTAATCCGTGCAAGACACCCCAAAGTATGAAAAAAAAATATTTTTACCACATGAAATATTAATTTTAATACACACAAACTGAAAAAGGCATGCACAATTACATGACACTTACCTTTATTGAAGATCTGGTGATGATTGATAGGATGGGAGGAGGAGAGAGTCTTAATGTTTAGAAGGGGAATCCCCTTCCATTAAGACTTGAGGTGTCAAGTCCTTTTCTGGGGTTACTTCCCTTCTTCTTTTAATGCCACTAGGACCAGCTTCAGAGTCACTGGACTTCTGTCACACAACATATCTGTCCATAGTGGCCTGTACCTCTCGTTCCTTTATGACTTCCCTAAAGTGTTTCACAACATTGTCAGTGTAATAGTCACCAGCACGGCTTGCAATAGCTGTGTCAGGGTGATTTTCATCCATAAAGGTTTGCACTTTCAGCCACATTGCACAGATTTCCTTAATCTTTGTAGTAGACAACTTCTTCAATTTCTCTCCCCCCTCCTCCGAACCAGTTTCCTCAGGTCTGGCCTCTTGCTGTTGAAGTTGATCTATCAGCTCATCAGTGGTTAGTTCTTCATTGTCCTCCTCCACCAACTCTTCCACATCATCCCCACTAACCTCCAACCCCAATGACTTCCCCAATGCCACAATTGATTCCTCAACTGGCATACTCCTCTCAGGGTTAGCCTGAAACCCTTCAAAATCCCTTTGGTCTACACATTCCGGCCAAAGTTTCATCCAAGCAGAGTTCAAGGTCCTTTTAGTCACTCCCTCCCAAGCCTTACCTATAAGGTTTACACAATTGAGGATATTAAAGCGATCTCTCCAAAACTCTCTTAAGAGTCAGTTGAGTTTCTGAGGTCACTACAAAGCACCTTTCAAACAGCTTTTGTGTACAGTTTTTTGAAGTTTGCAATAACCTGCTGGTCCATGGGCTGCAGGAGAGGAGTGGTATTAGGAGGCAAAAACTTCACCTTAATGCACTTCATGTCTCCATAAAGTCGCTCTGCCAAGTCTGTAGGATCACCAGGGGCATTGTCTAACACCAGGAGGCACTTAAGGTCTAATTTATTTTCAGTTAGGTAATCTTTCACATTGGGGGCAAATGCATGGTGTAACCAGTCATAGAAAAAGTCCCTAGTGACCCATGCCTTACTGTTTGCCCTCCACAGCACACACAAATTAGCCTTGAGGATATTCTTTTGTCTGAACGCTCTGGGAGTTTCTGAGTGATACACTAATAAAGGCTTCACTTTGCAATCACCAGTAGCATTGAAACACATCAACAGAGTAAGCCTGGCTTTCATAGGCTTATGTCCTGGGAGTGCCTTTTCCTCCTGAGTAATGTAGGTCCTGCTTGGCATTTTCTTCCAAAACAGGCCTGTTTCATCACAATTAAACACTTGTTCAGGTTTCAGTCCTTCACTTTCTATGTACTCCTTGAATTCCTGCACATATTTTTCAGCTGCTTTGTGGTCCGAACTGGCAGCCTCACCATGCCTTATCACACTATGTATGCCACTACGCTTCTTAAATCTCTCAAACCAACCTTTGCTGGCCTTAAATTCACTCACATCATCACTAGTTGCAGGCATTTTTTTAATTAAATCCTGATGCAACTTCCTAGCCTTTTCACTTATGATCACTTGAGAGATGCTATCTCCTGCTATCTGTTTTTCATTTATCCACACCAATAAGTCTCTCTCAACATCTTCCATCACTTGCGATCTCTGTTTCGAAAACACAGTTGAACCTTTGGCAAGAACAGCTTCCTTGATTGCCTTTTTGTTGCCCACAATAGTAGTGATGGTCGACTGGGGTTTATTATACAACCTGGCCAGCTCGGAGACACGCACTCCACTTTCATACTTATCAATGATCTCTTTCTTCATCTCTATAGTAATTCTCACCCTTATTCCTGTAGGGTTGGCACTAGAAGCTTTCTTGGGGCCCATGGTCACTTATTTTGCAGATAAAATCACCAAAAACACTGTAATAATACGAAATATTCCGATTGTATGCTTGGATGTTACCGCGGAGGCTGGCTGGTAAACAATGCCACCGGCGGAACATGTGAGGGTGGCTAAGGCCGCACATTAGACGCGTCTCGGACGAGCAGCGTTGAGCGGGTTTTTTAGCGGTATGCGAGGCAAAATCTTAGCGATAAAACGTATCGGTATGCGGATTTAACGTTATGTAAGGCCAACGGTATGCGGGGGTCCACTGTAATTGTTTTACATGATGGTAGGATTGCTGGTGTCTTTTTTCTGTCTCACAAACATGCAAGATTTCAGGTATGTCTTGTTACTTCTACTTACACTTAGGTCACACTACACGTACATGTACAAGCATATATATACACACCCCTCTGGGTTTTCTGCTATTTTCTTTCTAGTTCTTGTTCTTGTTTATTTCCTCTTATCTCCATGGGGAAGTGGAACAGAATTCTTCCTCCGTAAGCCATGTGTGTTGTAAGAGGTGACAAATGCCGTGAGCTAGTAACCCCTTCTCCTGTATATATTACTAAATTTGAAAGGAGAAACTTTCGTTTTTCCTTTTGGGCCACCCCGCCTCGGTGGGATATGGCCGGTGTGTTGAAAGAAAGATTTCTAATTTATAAATTAAAGTGTAAATATCTCTTATTTATAAATTACGTACATTGTTTGTGTGAATAGTGGTGGCAACAGAACCCAGAGGCATTGTAAGGAGGGGGGGGGGGCACACCGGGTGACACCATAGAGCCTCTAAAGAAGGTGACACTAATGCACAAAACAGTGCCTCACCAACATAAGAGAAGAAGCCTTCGTTGATTTTGATGATTTGATAGATTGATTTTGATGATGTGATAGATGATTTTGCATAATTGAAGGCAAGGAAATATAAGATCAGATTTACTGTGATGTTACCTGTACTCAAGGTCATATTGGAACTAGTGTTTTTCTGATATTGCAATGTTTTTCTTTATTTTTCAAGTTTTTTTTTTTTTGTTTTGTTTTTGAATTGTTGAAGATGAATAAATGTAGAATCTGTTGGCTGTATTCAAAGTGGTATTTGCGTTTATGTTTCTTCAATATTATTATGATTATTTATTTTATCATGAATAAAGTTGAGAAGTATTCTCCTGTTCAGTTTATGGCCCTTAAACGTTCTCATTGCTAAACATTTGTCACTGGTCATGCAGTAGTGACGTAACTGGAGTTTACCCTCATCCCCCCACCCTTGAATTTCATGGGGGTGACACCAAAGATGCTGCCCCGGGTGACACCAGAGATTCCGCCCCAGGTGACACCAACTCTAGCGACGCCTCTGCAGCAGAACCGCCACCACCACCACTATATATACGGCTTATGCTGTCAGTGGCTCTTATAAACCCAACAGCACCACCACCAGTCCTCATATATGTAATGATGTATGTTATTCATTCTAGAGTATATAACATGTTTCTATGTTATTAATATTGTTTATTTTATTATGTCATATTAGATGAATTGTGATAGATAAATAAGCCATGGAGTTGATAATAGTATCATACTGAAGCATTTTGTCCTGTTTCCAAACAACAAAGTCGCCTCCCTCTCCACTCCTAGCTGTCTTGCACACGCCAACAAGACTTCAATAAAGGTAAAAGTGATTTAAATGTTCATTTATCCATTTCATTAGTCATTTTATTTAGTTCTCATAGTTTTGTGTATGTAAAAGTATTGTTAATCTTTAAAAAATGTATTTTTTGTTATTTTTGGGTGTCTGAAACAGATTAATTGGATGTACATTAATTCTTATGGGACATATTATTTCGGTTTTCGGCCATTTCGGTTTCAGGCCGACCTTCTGGAATGAATTACGGCTGATAACCGAGGGTCTACTGTATTTCCTTGAAGGTATCTTTCTTTTGTACAGTAATAATCATGGTTCTTGTAGTGAGTGCTAGTCCTCAAAATGGCAACCAATATTAGTTTGACAAAACATTAAAAGACAACATAATGCATATCTAAGACCAATTAGTAAGTAAACTAAGCAAACCAAGTATACTACTAAGTAATAATAAAGACACTCTTGCAAGAGCATTATGTACCTGCTGATTCCTGGGGAGCTGCCAATTAAAGAAGAAATTTATACCATTATAACAGATCAATACAGATGTCATTTTTGTACTTCCTTTTAAATAAAAATAAAACAAAAACAAATAGAGGCATTGCAGATTGAAGCAAATTCAAAGTGAAGAAAACTGATATACAACAGGCCCTTTTAGACATGCTAAGCTAACCAAGAAATAAACAGTAACTCATTTGCTAAAAATATAAGTTCAGCTTTGTGACCATCAGAATGCATGATACTGCATGTATATTTCACCACACAAGTATTGCTTCCAAAATCTATGAGTATGTATGTGTTCATGTCTAGACAGAAGTACTGCAAGTTTCTTAGCTGCTGACCTTCAAGTGCACCAGCTCACATGTATGAAAATATCTACCCAGGAGCACAGCAAGTGTATGAACAGAGCCAAGACCATCTATTTCCACTGGAAATGAATGTGCAAAAATAACAAGAACATAGAAGGAAAATCAAGATATACGAGAAATTACCTGGCAATTTCTAAGATTTTTTTTTAACACTCCAGCTGTCTCCCACCAAGGCAGGGTGACCCAACAAAGACAAAAACACTTTCACTGTCATGCATTCAGTCATTGTCTTGATAAAAGGGCAAGTGACAAAACTACAGAGCATGATAAGGGTAGGCAACAGTTTTCACTGTAAGCACAAAGTTTTTAATTTTCTCAAATCAGCTGAGGAAGGACAAAAAGTTAACATTATTTTAGGCATCAAACTCCCTTTTCATTATTTTTAAGAATATGTAAAGCCCCAAAGAATGTGGAAAACATATTTGAATGAGAATTTTATTGTTATTTTTTTGACTTAAACCTGGCTTAACAATATATAAACCAAAATGCAAATGTTGATAAACCTGCATAGTGAGTGATTAGTTTATTAGTGTGAGAGAACACCAATATACCTCACTAGTGAGGTATTAGTTTATCATGCGAGAGAAGAAACACTGATATACTCACTAGTGATGTGCTATTCTATCATGTGAGAGAGGAAACATAGATATACCTCACTAGTGAGAGGTGGAGACAAATGGAACAAAGTTGAGAAGTGGTGAAGACACAATTGCAGAGAACTTTATCGAGACATTTCGCCTGTAAACAGGCTTTTTTGGTCACTACACAGGAAAGCACAACAAGCAAATTTATAAAAGTGTAGTCAGGTGAGTGGTCAGGTTAACAAGCTCACTGAGCGAGTCGAATTGTGAATGGAGCACTGCAGGAGGCTTACCAGTCCTTTTGATGATCTGTTTATGGGAGATAAATTGTACTATGACTCCATGGGGAAGTGGAGAAGTCTTCTTCTTCCATAAGCCATGCATATCATATGAGGCAATTAAGACAATTAAAATGCCAGGAGCAAGGGGCTAGTAACCCCTTTTCCTGTATAAATTACTAAATATAGAAAGAAGAAAAACTTTCCTTTCTTCTTTTTTGGGTCACCCTGCCTCAGTGAGAAACAGCTGATATGTTATAAAATGAAAATTGGACTAGAGCTTTGGCTAAACTGAAAGCTCCTCGATTGTGCTAGATTATATTTTGTGTTTGAATTAGAAAAGCTTTCTGGCATCTGGGTAGCATTCTGTTGATTTCCTTAATGACCAGCTGGGCATCCTTCCAAGACATCCAGCAAGCAGTTTGGTCCCTGTGCATAACATATACGTTATTCAAGTTATAAGTCGTGCAGACACAGGTGTTCTCTCAACCTGATCTGTACATTATGAAAAGTCTCTCCCCTGTATTTCTGGTCACAACTGTTATAAAGAATGATATTCACTCCTGCCTTGTTATTTATTTTTTTTTTATTAACACATCAGCCATTTCCCACAAAGGCAGGGTGGCCCAAAAAGAAAAACTTCCATCATCATTCATTCCATCACTGTCTTGCCAGAGGCATGCCTGCACTACAGTTATAAAACTGCAACATTAACACCCCTCCTTCAGAGTGCTGGCACTGTACTTCCCATCTCCGGGAATCAAGTCTGGCCTGCCGGTTTCCCTGAATCTCTTCATAAATGTTACCTTGCTTATACTCCAACAGCATGTCAAGTCCTAAACACCATTTGTCTCCATTTGCTTCTAACACATTCATGCACACTTGCTGGAAGTCCAAGCCCCTCGCAGAAAAAACCTCCTTTACCCTATCCCTCCAACCTTTCCTAGGCCAACCCTTACCCCGCCTTCTCTCCACTACAGATGTACACACTCTCGAAGTCATTCTATTTCATTCCATCCTCTCTACATGTCAAAACCATCTCAATAACCCCTCCAAACCAAGGATTCTTTGCATTATATTCACACCACATATTGCCCTCAGACATGACATCTCCACTGCCTCCAGTCTTCTCATTGTTGCAACATTCACAACCCATGCCTCACACCCATACAAGAGCATTGGTATAACTATACTCTCATGCATTCCCCTCTTTGCTTTCATGGACAAAGTTCTTTGTCTCCACAAACTCCCCAGTGCACCACTCACCTTTTTCCCCTCCTCAATTCTATGAGTCACCTCATCTTTTATAAACACATCTGCTGACACATCCATTCCCAATTATCTGAATACATTCACCTCCTCCATACACTCTCCCTACAATCTGATATCCAATCTTCAGTTACTTAATTTTTTTATCCTCATCACCTTACTCTTTCCTATGTTCACTTTTAATTTCCTTCTTTTACATACCCTACCAAACCCATCAACCAACCTCTGCAACTTCTCTTCAGAATCTCTCAAAAGCACAGTGTCATCAGCAAAGAGCAACTGTGACAACTCCCACTTTGTGTTAGATTCTTTATCTTTTAACCCCACACCTTACATCTCCATCTATAAATATATTGAGCAACCATGGTGACACCACACATCCCTGTCTAAGGCTTACTTTTACTGAGAAATAATCTCCTTCTCGCCTACATACTCTAACCAGAGCCTATCTTCATAAAGACTCTTCACTGCTTTCCATAACCTACCCCCTATTCCATACATTTGCAACATCTGCCACATTGCCCTACTATCCACCCTATCATACACCTTTGTCAAATCTATAAATGCCACAAAAACCTCTTTACCCTTATCTAAATATTGTTCATCTATAAGCTTCTCTGCAAACATTTGGTCTACACACCCCATACCTTTCCTAAAGCCTCCTTGTTCATCTGATATCCTGTTCTCCATCCTACCCTTAATTCTTTCAGTAATAACTCTACCATACACTTTACCAGGTATACTCAACAGACTTATTCCACATATGATTTTTAAACTCTCTTTTGTCTTCTTTGCCTTTATACAAAGGAACTATGCATGCTCTCTGCTAATCCCTTGGTACCTTACCCTCTTCCATACATTTATTAAATAAAAGCACTAACCACTCCAAAACTATATCCCCACCTGCTTTCAGCATTTCTATCTTTATCCCATCAATCCCAGCTGCTTTACCCCCTTTCATTCCACCCACTGCCCCTCGCACTTCCTCCACACCCACAACTGGTTCTTCCTCACTCCTAAAAGATGCTATTCCTCCTCCCCCTATACATGAAATCATAGCTTCCTTATCTTCATCAACATTTAACAATTCCTCAAAATATTCCCTCCATCTTCCTGATATCCGTAACTCTCTGTTTAATAACTCTCCTCTCCTATTTTTAACTAACAAATCCATTTGTTCCCTAGGCTTTCTCAACTTATTAATCTCACTCTTAACTTTTTCTTATTTTCAAAAAATTTGTTGATAACATCTTACTCTCTCATTTTCTCTCTTTTTACATTACTTCACCACTCTCTTAACCTCTCTTTTTCTCTCCATGCACTCCTCCCTCCTTACATCACTTTTACTTTGTAAAAACCTCTCATATGCTAACTTTTTCTTTTTTACTACTCTCTTTACATCATCATTCCACCAGTCACTCTTCTTCCCTCTCGCACCCACTTTCCTGTAACCACAAACTTCTGCTGAACACACGAACACAATATTCTTAAACTTACCCCATACATTTTCTACTCCATTGCCTATACATGAGCTCAGCTCACTCTGATAAACTGTGAGTGGTACATTTGGGCCTAGATATGAGAGAATACATCTATGTGGTATGTGTGCACCATATAAAACAAAACCTGCAGCACACTATGTATAATGAGAGAAAAAAAATGAAACCAAGATTTTCGATTAAAACAGCAACTTTGCAGTGTTTTTTCATATGTTTTTTATAGTTGTATTTGCAATTTCTTGGTCTCATTTGATAGAATGGAAGATATATTACAGAAATAGAGATGATTTTGATTGATTTTAGCACTGGAAATAGCTTGAAACTAAGCTCAAAGTAGCAGAAATGCTAAATTTTGGCCGATGTTCAAGAGTAAACAAACGACCTCACACGTCTAATACATGCCAGCTGGTGGGTCTAATATACATTCACAAATGTGGTGATGATATTTATACAATTATTACAATATTGCATAACAGTAAATCTTCTATTTTTTGGTGTGAATAAAAATGCATTATGTGAATAAAAAATCAAAATGGGATTTATTTGTAAAGCCTCAAAACATAACTAATGAATAGAGGAAATGTTACTTTAGTGCCAGGAATGCCTACATTGTTTTTTCTGGATGCTATTTTGAAATTGGAAATTTTGAACTTTGTGTTAAATTGGCCAAATTACCAATTTCCGATCACTTTATTTTGTAGTTGAAACAGTTGATTTGGCGATTTCTTGTGCTCAATCGATAGAATAGAAGTAATGCTAATGAAATAGCTAAGAATTTGGTCGACTGGAATGATGTAATTGGCCTAAAATGGGAGTCAAAGTCGGCAAAATCGCCGATTCGTAAATATCGCTGACACATCAAAATTCGTGAGAGCATAATTTCGTCAATTTTCCATCAAATTTCGGACTTTTTGTTTTTTTACCTTCACAAAAAGATTCTCTACCATTTCATAAGAAAAAATAACAAATTTTTTTTTGGAAAATTCTTGGACACTTCAGATTCTGGCCTTGGACCCTGAAGGGGTTAATTTATAAGCCATCACCTCCCTCTTACTTACTGCTTCCATTTTCCTTGTATCCCATCTACCTTTTACTCTCACTGTAGCTACAGCTAAAAAGTGATCTGATATATCTGTGGCCCCTCTATAAACATGTACATCCTGAAGTCTACCCAACAGTCTTTTATCTACCAATATGTAGTCCAACAAACTACTGTCATTAACCCTTTGAGGGTCGACAGGCCCTCTCCGAGACTTGTTCTCAGAGTCGGCAAAATTTCAAAAAAAAAAAAAAAAAATTTCTTATGAAAAGATAGAGAATATTTTCCCGGTCATAATGACACCAAAAGTATGAAATTTGAAGGAAAACTTACGGAATTATGCTCTCGCGCAGTTAGCAGTCCCGACGATGTTAATGCATCGGTGATTTTGCCCACTTTGAGCCCTATTTTTGGCCAATTCCAATGAACTAGTAGACAAAAATCATAACTATTTCGCTAGAAATCCATTTTTTCTATCGAATGAGTACAAGAAACCACCCATTTACCAATTTCAACTATCCAATAAAGTGGTCATAATTTAGCAATTTTGCCAATTTCACACAAATTTCAAAAGATGCCAATTTCTGAACAGGGTCCAGAATAAACAAGAAAGACATTCTTGGAACTAAAATAACAAGTTCTCTGTTCATTAGTCACATCCCCATGCCCCTCTTATATCTATTTGGCTTTCCACTTTGAATTTTTATTCTTACAAAAAATAGAAGATTTACTGTTATGCAGACTACTGCATTAGTGTAGAAATGGTATAAATAATATCAGCGCACTTGTGAAAGAATATTAGACTCACCAGTTGACGTGTATTGGACGCTTGGCATGATTTGTTTACTTTTGAACTTTGATAAAAATCGAACATTTCTGCTACTTTGCGCTCAATTTCAAGGTACTTTTCATTATAAAACCAGTCAAAATCATCTCAATTTCTGTAATATGTCTTCCATTCTATAAAATGAGACCAAGAACACTAGAATACAACAATAAATACCATATGAAAATACAGTGCAAAGTCGCTGTTTTATTCCAAAAACACGGTCAAAGTTTTTTTTTCTCATTACGCACTGTGTGCTGCAGGATTTTTTTTATACTGCGCACACTGACCACATGGACCCATTTTTTCATATGTAGGCCTACCAGCTTTCTCTCGGTAGATTTGAGGGCGCTAGAATTTAGGCCTACTAGTACGTCAAAAACCCTGGGTCGTAAGCCGTACTAGTACGGCCGAAACCCTCAAAGGGTTAAGCCCTGTATCATATCTTGTATACTTATTTATCCTCTTTTTCTTAAAATATGTGTTACTATAACCCAACCCTTTTCTATACAAAGTTCAATTAAATGCTCCCCATTATCATTTACACCTGGTACCCCATACTTACCTACCACACCCTCTCAAAACACTTGTCCTGCTTTAGCATTTACAGTGCTAGTCCCAGCATTATGCTGCCCCTCCCCCACACATGTACCAAAACACAAACGCATACCATGAAACATTATAATACAGTGTTGCCTTGACTTATGAGTGCCCCAACTTATAAGTTTTCTGAGTTAAGAGCCGCTGCTCAGTCAATTTTCTGCTTTGAGTTGCGAGCCAAAATCCGAGTTACGAGCGAAAAGAAAAATACTGCAAATGACATTTGGCAAGAACCCTGGTCTCAATGGCACAACAAAAGGTTATTTTGGGACTTGGCACTTATAAAACAATGCTAGTGCGATGTTCTCACTGAGGTAATCATGTAATTATCTTTAGTTATTCTACAAAAAAAATTAAGTTGCTAAGTTTTTGACATTTGCAAAGTATCTTGCCCTTTACTCCCTACACAAATCCCAAAATATTTGGAATATTTCCAATATTCCACAAGCCAATTGTAGAACAATCATTTTTTATGATTTCTGTCATTATTATTGCAATTCACTTCTTCCATACTCCTCCTCCCCAATTTGATATCCAATTTTTCTTTATCTAAATCATTTGACACCCTCATCACCTTACTCTTTTCTATGTTCACTTTCAACTTTCTACCTTTACACACATTCCCAAACTCATCCACTAACCTTTGCAATTTTTCTTTAGAATCTCCCATAAGCACAGTATCATCAGCAAAAAGTAACTGTGTCAATTCCCATTTTGAATTTGATTCCCCATAATTTAATCCCACCCCTCTCCCAAACACCCTTGCATTTACTTCCTTTACAACCCCATCTATAAATATATTAAACAACCATGGTGACATTACACATCCCTGTCTAAGACCTACTTTTACCGGGAAGTAGTCTCCCTCTCTTCTACACACCCTAACCTGAGCCTCACTATCCTCATAAAAACTCTTTACAGCATTTAATAACTTACCACCTATTCCATATACTTGCAACATCTGCCACATTGCTCCTCTATCCACTCTATCATATGTTTACTTCAATAATAAATGGTGGGCTTCATGAAGTAAGTCAATAACTTACTTCCAAGATATTCATATAGCGCTGCACTAGTGATCTAGTGCAGTTAGCCTCTCAAAAGCTCTATTTTCTCTTACCCACGACCACGGCATAATGCCGTGACAAGCACTGTATGTATGCTTGTACATGCATGTGTAGTGTGACCTAAGTGTAAGTAGAAGTAGCAAGACATACCCACAACCTTGCATGTTATGAGACAGAAAAAGACACCAGCAATCCTTTCTTTCTTTCAACACACCGGCTGTATCCCACCGAGGCGGGGTGGCCCAAAAGGAAAAACGAAAGTTTCTCCTTTTACATTTAGTAATATATACAGGAGAAGAGGTTACTAGCCCCTTGCTCCAGGCATTTTAGTCGCCTCTTACAACACACATGGCTTACGGAGGAAGAATTCTGTTCCACTTCCCCATGGAGGTAAGAGGAAATAAACAAGAACAAGAGCTATAAAGAAAATAGAAGAAAACCCAAAGGGGTGTGTGTATATATATGCTTGTACATGTATGTGTAGTGTGACCTAAGTTTAAGTAGAAGTAGCAAGACGTACCTGAAATCTTGCATGTGTATGAGCCAGAAAAAAAAAAAGACACCAGCAATCCTACCATCATTTAAAACAATTACAGGCTTGTGTTTCACACTCATTTGGTAGGGCAGTAGTACCTCCCTGGGTGATTGCTGTCTACCAGCCTACTTCCTTGTTGTGCATACAAAATCTTCCCATTACCAAAACCATAGAATAGCACAAACAGAAGACTAGTCTTTCCTAAAGGTCACATTTTGGGATACATTACACCTACCCCTCACCAAGAGCAACATATGTATTGCCACTATCATATCTAGCACCATCAAAGCCAAAAGATAGCATCCAGGACCATGACTATGCAGGTGTGTACATCGTTCCATGTGACCAGAAATACATGAAGACACCTCTCATAACCTACAGATCAGGTTGAAAGAACACCAGCAAGCCTGCAGGACTTGCAACATGAAAAACATTTATGCTACACATAGGAACCAGATTATACACCTGAAGTCTTGGAAGGACACCCAGCTGGTTATAAAAAAAAAATGGACAAAACACAATGCATCTGCCTGGAAGCTGTGCTAATCAAAACACAAAATACAATCTAGCAAAATAAAGATACTTTAGTTTAGACAAACCTGTAGCATAATTCATTTTACATAAACAGGTCTTCCAGAAGACCAGCTGGCCTCCTGCAGTGCTCCCATCGGGCAATTTACCTCGCACAGTGACCTCACTGATCATGTACCGGATTATGATTGAATAAACTTCCTTGTTGTACATTCTGGCATATTGACTGAAGAAGCCTGTCCACAGGCAAAATGCTGGAACAAAGTTCATCTTTGCAACTCTGCCTCTCACCACTAGTGAGAGATTATTTTTATTATGTGAGGGAAGAAACAATGATATACCTTACTAGTGAGACATCATTTTATCATGTGAGAGAAGAAATGTTGATAAACCTTACTAGTGAGACCTTATTTTATCATGTGAGAGAAGAAATGTTGAAATACCTCATTAGTGAAGTATTCATTTATTATCTTGATTAAAGGCATAATAAGAGGTGCAGCAAGTGAGAGTACAGCACTGCCAAAATAAGATGCACAAAGATTAGTGAACAAGACGCATTTGTGAAAGAACAAGTACAAAAAAATATTTCACATTTTAATAAGGATGAGGACTAAAATTAAATACTAAGGAAATGCACTTAAACTAATGAAAATGCTGTATGAGGGTTTGTCTGTGAAATACCCGTTACCAGTTTTGAGTTTATTTACCCCTGCAATCTGGCCTGGAGACAGGCTTTATTGTTGATTGCTTCTTCAATTAGGCTGTTGCAGTTACCAGCCTGCTGGTCCACATAGCCATCACTGCCTAGTTGATATGGCATTTGGTGGAGATAATGACCCAGTTTCCTACTGAAGACTTTTTCACTTATTCAGTAATATTTCTTATACTGTATCAGCTGGCAGAAGGTTGAACAGTCTTGAGCCATAGACACATTGTCCTTTTATTGTGGCCATTGCATCCCTGCTTTTCACTAGGTTGATTTTACACTTCCTCCCATATCTTTCCCTCTGGCATGTTACAGCAGTGTCAATTTGGGAATAAGCCTTCAGGTATTTTCCATATATATATTTAATCAGGTATCTTTCCCTTTTGCTCCACAGAGTGCACTAAAAGCACTCTGAGGCATTCCCAGGAAGTGGCCAGCTCTGATCTCCCTCTTGCCTTGAACAAAGCTGTCAACACCAACAATATTCTCAACAAGATAGCACAAATAATTTAAATATTGTCACCATTGGAATTATTCTCTTGTTTACAAGGTTCTCTTTATCTATCCTGTCATTTTGCTCACTCATAGATCATCTAACACTGCTATACCCAAGACTTTCACTTCTTCCCTTCATTTTTGGAGATGGATGAGAAAGTATTAAAGATTTACAAATACAAGAGAATAGAGTATGTCCAGGTTAACATAATCTTCTCATATATTGTAAACTTGTCCAGGTTAACATAATTTTCTCATATATTGTAAACTATCAATTTAATGGCCCAAAAGGGAGAGGAGCAGATGACTGGTAATGGCAATTTTCGAGTACAGAGACAAGATTATTTTGCTATGGTTGTAACAATAATGGACAATTCTGTAAGTGACTGACTTTATCTATTGTTTCCAAATCAAATGATGCAATGGATTTTCTCAAATTTCCAAAATCGATTAAATAAAGCTCCTTTCAATCAATGGCTTACTATAATTGTTTTTTATTTACAAATTAACAAGAAAGAAAAAACTTATGGTCTAATATGAGAATATGAGTAACATCTGAAAATAGCAAAAAGGATGGAATGCAAGAGGAAAACTCGTAAAATATATAAGAAATTGAAAGTTTTACAAAAACAAAAAAATTCAGGTGCTCGTATTTTGGGAAATATAATTACACTGAGCCTGTCTCAGTGAGATACGGCTGGTTTGTTGAAAAAAATAAAAAAAATACAGTCAAAGAAGGAATTATGGGTGATATGGTAGCAATAAAATAGATAACAATGAGAATGCATAAATGTAAAGAACACAGAAGAAACAAGTTAGAAAGAACACCACTGTGAGGTAGAGTTTACAAGGAGGAAACATGGAGAAGACTGCACAAGTCATTCCATAAGACAAAGGGAGAAGACCTATAGAATAAAAATATAGTGTGACAGCTCACCTTGTGCTTTATATCAGGAATATTAGTAACCATTAAAAATCTAGACCTTATTTATCACTGCATTTATCCTCATCTTTATTATGCTCATGGTAAGCACTAAAGCCACAGGGAGTCATTCAGCACCTGGGCAATGATAGGTAATCAGCTCTGATCCAAGAATAGTTACAATTCCTTGGATCAAAAGCCCCTCACTAACATGAAGACAACCCCCATTCCCCTCTTGAAGTGTTAAACTTGTGAATATATATCTATCCTCATCGTTCCTGCCGTATCCTACACAAGAGGCAGTCATATTATCTTACCCAAACAATAAGATTACTACCTGTCTGCCACCTCTCACTGTTGAAGACCCAATAACAGAACTCAACACCATACAAAGAAAATTTCACATCTTGGTTTAATAACTGTAAACTGAGACAATAACCAAAAGTTAATTTATATAGCCAACAAAATATTCTTTCACGAATGCTTTACTTTTGTAATAACAATATACAATAGGTCAGCAACTTACGATGTTCCAACTTTAAAGACGTTGGCAACTCTGAACCAATTTATGACTTCAGACTCACTCCTCCAATATGTGGGGTTGCTACTTTTGCTGTTTTTAACATCTCTTCAAATATCACTCTAAACTTGTTTATATTAACTTTCATAAGGAAGATTTAAAAGAAAGAAAGAGACTTGGGAATGGGAAATTCAAGAAGAATATTTTGAAGAAAAATCTATAATTGGTTGTTAATTTAAGTGGCCAGATGACACATGACTGAATTTTAGATTATACAGAATGAATTTTCTTGCTTTTACTATTATTAAAGCATGAGTTTCTATGGGAAAATAAGTTCTGAGTTCTGAACAATCAACTTTCAAAGAATTTTTAACAGAAATGTTGTAAGTGGGGCACCTATTGTATAGATACCAGATATAAAAGTTGAAAGCAAATAATAATATTGAGAGAATCATGTTAATAATAATGTAGTGCCTCCTCCCTCCACAAACATTTAACTCACACAGGGAAGAGCACATACAGCAGTCGATGTAACAAGGTGACTATATGCCTAGCAGCGCTTATCATCAGTACACTATCACAGTTTGGCCTCGACAGAGGCACTGGCACAGCTAGAGATCATAGACCAATAATTACATCAATAAAAAGTAATGGTGGAAATTTAACGATAAAGTGGGTGTAAATACTTACTTGGTTGCATTTTTCTGATAGCCTTGAGAACTTCTTGTCCCACACAAATGAGCAAAATACTGAAAAATTAAGAAAAATATATTTTGTATTTTTATTAGATTAAATATAGTACATCAATAAAATATTCCCTTATTACTAACATAATTTTCTTTAACCCTTTGACTGTCGCAACCCCCAATCCTGAGGTGTCTCCTGGTGTCGCAAAATTTAAAAAAAAAAAAAAAAAAAAAAATTTCTTATGAAATGACAGAGAATCTTTTCCCGATTGTAATGACACCAAAAATACGAAATTTGATGGAAAACTGACGGAATTATGCTCTCGCAAAGTTAGCAACCTCGGCGCTGTTTACAAATCGGCGATTTCACCCACTTTGAGCCCTATTTTCCGCTAATTCCATTGTTCCAGTCGCCCAAACTCGTAACTATTTCTTTAGAACTCCATTTTTGCTATCGATTGAGTACAAGAAACTGCCCATTTACCGATTTCAACTACCTAATAATGTGGTCAGAAATTTGCAATTTGGCCAATTTCACGAAAACTAAAAAATATGACAATTTCAAAATAAGGTCCAGAATGAACAATGCAGACATTCCTGGCTCTAAAATAACATTTTATTTGTTCATCAGTCATGTCTCCAAGCCCCTCTGATATTAGTCTTGCTTTCTATTTTGAATTTTTATTCAAACAAAAAATAGAAGACTTACTATTATGCAGACTACTGCAATACTGTAATAATTGTATAAATAACATCAACCCATTCATGACTGCATATTAGAATGGCTAGTTGGACATTTATTGGACAATGGCATCATTTGTTTACTTTTGAACATTGGCAAAAATCAAACATTTCCTCTACTTTGAGCTCCATTTCAAGGTTCTTTTTATAGTAAAAAATCAAAATCACCTCTATTTCTATAATATGTTTTCCATTCTATCAAATGAGACCAAGAAAACGAGAATACAACCATAAATACTATACGAAAATAGACCACAAAGACGGCATTTTAATTAAAAAAACGATCGGAGATTTTTTTTTCTCATTATGCACTGCATGCTCCAGGATTTTTTTTATATGGTGCACACTGACCACACAGACCCATTCTCTCACATGTGGGCCTACCAGCTTTCTCCTGCTTGATTTGAAGCCGCTAGAATTTATGAGTATATATACGTCAAACACGGTACCTCGTAAGACGTATATATACGGCCGCGACAGTCAAAGGGTTAACAGATGAACTGCATAAAGCTTTAGGAAAACAAAAACACAATTTTGATGTAAAAAATTGTTTGGTTTTAATTCGAGGGGTAGCTACACCTTGCTCACTTCCTACCATAACACCATGAATGTATTCTTTATTGTTCAAGTGTTCAGTTGCCCCTCATGGCTTGTGTTCACTAACAGAGCACCATGACAGAAGGCTGACTCCCCAGTGGTGTTACTACCAACATCTTACTAAGTATATATGTCACAGGTCTGACAGATCACAGACCTGACAGGCATCACAAAACTGATAGTATTACAGAAAAGATAGATATTAAATATTTGAGGTTCCAAGAGTGACAGTGATAAATATCAAGTGTTTGTGCTACGTGCTACAGTGCACTAGTCCTGGGTTCCATAGAGTCATAGTGCATTTGTATGGAGCATAAGTATAGTGATGCTGGCCAAAGTGAAGCATAAGTGTGGCGATGCTGGCCAGAGTAAAGCTGTTTTCTTACCCTCAAGACCATAAGGTAATTTGCTGGCCAAAGTAAGTGTCACAACTAAAGTCAGACCATTATTCAGGGAACCAATTATCATTATCATTATTTTTTCAACATGATGGTCACCTCCCACCAGGGCAGGCAACTCAAAAAAAAAAAAAAAAACACTTTTACCATCACTCACACAAAATCACTGTCTTTGCAGATGCGCCCAGATATGACAGTTCAGATGTCACTCCAAACAGCCAACATCCCAAACCCCTCCTTTAAATTGCAGGCACTGTACTTCCCACCTCCAAGACTCAAGTAAAGCTAACTGGTTTCCCTGAATCCCTTCACAAAATATTTTCCTCTTCATGCTCCAATAGCTCGTCAGGTCCAAAAAACCATTTGTCTCCATTCACTCTTATCTAACACGCTCACGGACGCTTGCTGGAAGTCCAAGTCCCTCGCCCACAAAACCTCCTTCATCCCCTCCCTCCAACCTCCACTAGGATGACCCCTACCCAGCCTTCTTTCACCTACAGATTTATTCACTCTCCAAGTCATTCTACTTTGATTCATTCTCTCTAAATGACCAAACCACCTCAACAACCCTTCTTCAGCCCTCTGACTAATACTTTTAGCAACTCCACACCTCCTCCTAATTTCCATACTCCAAATTCTCTGCATAATATTTACACCACACATTGCTCTTAGACAGTACATTTTCACTGCCTCCAGCCACCTCCTTGCTGCAGCATTTGCAACCCAAGCTTCACACCCACATAAGAGTGCTGGTACCACTATACTTTCGTACATTCCCTTCTTTGCTTCTATGGATAATGTTTTTTGTCTCCACATATACCTCAATGCACCACTCACCTTTTTTCCCTCATCAATTCTATGGTTAACCTCATCCTTCATAAACCCATCCACTGACACGTCAACTCCCAAATACATATCTGAAAACATTCACTTCTTCCACACTCCCTCTCTCCAATGTGATATCCAATTTTTCTTTATCTAAATCATTTGATACCTTCATCACCTTACTCTTTTCTATGTTCACTTTCAACTTTCTACCTTTACACACCCTCCCAAACTCGTCCACTAACCTTTGCAACTTTTCTTTAGAATCTCCCATAAGCAAAGTATCATCAGCAAAAAGTAACTGTGTCAATTCCCATTTTGTATCTGATTCCCCATAATTTAATCCCACCCCTCTCCCCAATACCCTAGCATTTACTTCTTTTACAACCCCATCTATAAATATATTAAACAACCATGGTGACATTACACATCCCTGTCTAAGACCTACTTTTACCGGGAAGTAGTCTCCCTCTCCTCTACACACCCTAACCATCTGCAACATCTGCCACATTGCTCCCCTATCCACTATCATATGCCTTTTCTAAATCCATAAATGAAATGAAAACTTCCCTACCTTTATCCAAATACTGTTCACATATAAGCTTCAATGTAAACACTTGATCTACACATCCCCTACCCACTCTAAAACCTCCTTGCTCATCCACAATCCTACATTCTGTCTTACCTCTAATTCTTTCAATAATAACCCTACCATACACTTTTCCTAGTATACTCAGTAAACTTCTTTCTTTCTTTCAACACACCAGCCGTATCCCACCGAGGCGGGGTGGACCAAAAGGAAAAACAAAAGTTTCTCCTTGTACATTTAGTAATATATACAGGAGAAGGGGTTACTAGCCCCTTGCTCCTGGCATTTTAGTCGCCTCTTACAACATGCATGGCTTACAGAGGAAGAATTCTGTTCCACTTCCCCATGGAGGTAAGAGGAAATAAACAAGAACAAGAACTAGAAATAAAATAGCAGAAAACCCAGAGGGGTGTGTATATACAGTGGACCCCCGCATAACGATTACTTCCGAATGCGACCAATTATGTAAGTGTATTTATGTAAGTGCGTATGTACGTGTATGTTTGGGGATCTGAAATGGACTAATCTACTTCACAATATTCCTTATGGGAACAAATTCGGTCAGTACTGCCACCTGAACATACTTCTGGAGTGAAAAAATATCGTTAACCGGGGGTCCACTGTACATATATGCTTGTACACGTATGTGTAGTGTGACCTAAGTGTAAGTAGAAGTAGCAAGACGTACCTTTAATCTTGCATATTTATGAGACAGACAAAAGACACCAGCGATCCTACCATCATGTAAAATAATTACAGGCTTTCGTTTTACACTCACTTGGCAGGACGGTAGTACCTCCCTGGGTGGTTGCTGTCTACCAACCTACTACCTTTAACTCAGTAAACTTGCTTCTTTCTTTCAACACACCGGCCGTATCCCACCGAGGCGGGGTGGCCCAAAAGGAAAAACGAAAGTTTCTAATTGTACATTTAGTAATATATACAGGAGAAGGGGTTACTAGCCCCTTGCTCCCGGCATTTTAGTCGCCTCTTACAACACGCATGGCTTACGGAGGAAGAATTCTGTTCCACTTACCCATGGAGGTAAGAGGAAATAAACAAGAACTAGTAAGAAAATAGAAACCCAGAGGGGTGTTTATATACTATGTGCTTGTACATGCATGTGTTGTGTGACCTAAATGTAAGTAGAAGTAGCAAGACGTACCTGTAATCTTGCATATTTATGAGACAGACAAAAGACACCAGTAATCCTACCATCATGTAAAACAATTACAGGCTTTCGTTTTACACTCACTTGGCAGGACGGTAGTACCTCCCTGGGCGGTTGCTGTCTACCAACCTAGTATCTTTAACTCAGCAAACTTCTTTCTTCTTTCAACGCACCAACCGTATCCCACCGAGGCGGGGTGGCCCAAAAGGAAAAAACAAAAGTTTCTCCTTCTAAATTTAGTAATATATACAGGAGAAGAGGTTACTAGCCCCTTGCTCCCAGCATTTTAGTTGCCTCTTCCAACACGCATGGCTTACGGAGGAAGAATTCTATTCCAATTCCCCATGGAGATAAGAGGAAATAAACAAGAATAAGAACTAGAAAGAAAATAGAAGAAAACCCAGAGGGGTGTGTATATATATGCTTGTACATGTATGTGTAGTGTGACCTAAGTGTAAGTAGAAGTAGCAAGACGTACCTGAAACCTTGCATATTTATGAGACAAAAAAGGACACCAGCAATCCTACCATCACGTAAAACAATTACAGGCTTTCGTTTTACACTTACTTGGCAGGACGGTAGTACCTCCCTGGGCGGTTGCTGTCTACCAACCTAGTACCTTTAACTCAGCAAACTTATTCCTTATAATTTTTACAATCTGTTTTGTCCCCCTTCCATTTATATAAAGAGACTATACATGCTCCCTGCCAATCCCTAGGTACCTTCCCCTCTTTCATACATTTATTATACAAAAATACCAACCACTCCAACACTATATCCCCCCTGCTTTTAACATTTCTGTCATGATCCCATCTGTTCCAGCTGCTTTACCCCCTTACATTCTACGTAATGCCTCATGTATTATATACTGTGTAATACTGTATATACTGCGTAATTTAATTTGTGTGGGAGTTTTGTTAGTGAGAGGATGCTTTGCTACCGACTGCATGTATCCAGGACCTACAATAGCCCTACTGTCGGCTGTCTCGCTCTGAGTTTAGAGTTTGGCTTTATGTCATGAATAAAGTTGAGCTCTACCTAAAAGTTGGATGGTTGAGAGGAAAAGCGGTTCCACGCAGTGCCATGGCGGCACTTTCTACCCGTTGAAGGTGGAAGCTTGTTCCTGAGCCCTCTTGGGGTGGGGGTTTGGCATGCAAAGAGTACGTAACCTTTATTCGGAGCAAGTACGTACCCTCATTAAAAGACTACCTCCCAACCACCGAACCAGGTAGCTAAGGATTTTATGATTTAGTGGCCCCCACTGTCAAATCAGCACCTAGGTTCAGCCAATCATATTGTGGAACAGGCAATTGTGAAAGTGATGTGGATACCACTCACATTCTCATCTTTGTCATTTTCACCCAACTGCTGGTAGAACACGGTTGTCCATTCTGTCTCCAGGCTGTGTCTTTGCCTTTGATTAACCGTGTTGTACACCAGCGGTGAGAGTAGAGACTCTCATTGCTGAGGTCCAGGTAATAAACCCTGGGCATTAACATAAAAAAAATTTACCGGTTATTTTTATATAGCCGGACTTGAGTCCTAGAAATGGGAAGTACAATGCCTGCACTCTAAAGGAGGGGTTTCGGGATATTAGCAGTTTGGAGGGATATGTTGTGTATCTTTATACGTATATGCTTCTAAACTGTTGTGTTCTGAGCATCTCTGCAAAAACAGTGATTGTGTGTGAGTGAGGTGAAACTGTTGAATGATGATGAAATTATTTTCTTTTTGGGGATTTTCTTTCTTTTTGGGTCACCCTGCCTTGGCTGGAAGTCCACGCCCCTCGCCCACAAAACCTCCTTTACCCCCTCTCTCCAACCCTTTCGAGGATGACCCCTACCCCGCCTTCCTTCCCCTATAGATTTATGTGCTTTCCATGTCATTCTACTTTGATCCATTCTCTCTAAATGACCAAACCACCTCAACAACCCCTCTTATAGACTCTGACTAATACTTTTATTAACTCCACACCTTTTCCTAATTTCCACACTCCGAATTTTCTGCATAATATTTACACCACACATTGCCCTTAGACAGGACATCTCCACTGCCTCCAAACGTCTCCTCGCTGCTGCATTTACCACCCAAGCTTCACATCCATATAAGAGTGTTGGTACTACTAAACTTTCATACAATCCCTTCTTTGCCTCCATAGATAACGTTTTTTGACTCCACATATACCTCAACGCACCACTCACCTTTTTTCCTTCATCAATTCTATGATTAACCTCATCCTTCATAAGTCCATCCACCGACACGTCAACTCCCAAGTATCTAAAAACATTCACTTCTTCCATACTTCTCCTCCCCAATTTGATATCCAATTTTTCTTTATCTTTCTTTTCTTTCTTTCTTTTCTTTTTTTTTCTTCTTCTTCCACCAATATAAAATCAAATAAACTGTTTTCATTACGTGCTATATCATACCTTGTATACTTATTTATCCTCTTTTTCATAAAATATGTATTATATGTATTACTTATTATCAAACCTCTTTCTACACATAGCTCAATTAAAGGTTCCTCATTTTCATTTACCCCTGGCACCCCAAATTTACCTACTACTCCCTCCACAACATTTTTACCCACTTTAGCATTGAGATCCCCAACCACAAGTACTCTCACACTTGGTTCAAAACTCCCCATGCACTCACTCAACATTTCCCTAAATCTTTCTCTCTCTCTACACTTCTCTCTTCTCCAGTTGCATAAATGCTTACTATAACCCACTTTTAACATCCAACCTTTATTTTACATTTATACATTTATTTATACATTTATATTCGCTCTTTTCCTGCCATAACTTATCCTTCAACATTATTGTTACACCTTCTTTAGCTCTAACTCTATTTGAAACCCCTGACCTAATCCTAATTATTTCTCCCCACTGAAACTCTCCCACCCCCTTCAGCTTTGCTTCACTTAAAGCCAGGATACCCAGCTTATTCATAACATCCACAATCATCTCTTTCTTATCATTCACACAACATCCATGCACATTCAAACATCCCACTTTGACGGTTTTCTTCATCTTTTTTTTAGTAGGCTACACGAGAAATGGGGTTACTAGCCCATTGTTCCCGGCATTTTAGTTGACTTTTACAACACGCATGGTTTACGAAAGGAAAAGCAATAAGAACAAGAACTATTCAGATAAAATCAAAGAAAACTCAGATGAGTGAGTATATATAAACATATACATGTATGTACTTCTACTTACACTTAGGTCACACTACACATACATGTACACGTTTATTTATACACACTCATCTGAGTTTTCTTTGATTTTATCTTAATAGTTCTTGGTCTTATTACTTTTCCTTTTATATCCATGGGGAAGTGGAATAAGAATCTTTCCTCCATAAGCCATGCGTGTTGTAAAAGTCAACTAAAATGCCGGGAACAATGGGCTAGTAACCCCTTTTCCTGTAAAGATTACTAAAAAGAATAAGAAGAAGAAAATTGTCAAAGTGGGAAGTCTGAATGTGCATGGATGTTGTGCAAATGATAAGAAAGAGATGATTGTGGATGTTATGAATGAGAAAAAACTGGATGTCCTGGCTTTAAGTGAAACAAAGCTGAAGGGGGTGGGAGAGTTTCAATGGAGAGGAATAAATGGGATTAGGTCAGGGGTTTCAAATAGAGTTAGAGCTAAAGAAGGAGTAACAATAATGTTGAAGGATAAGCTATGGCAGGAAAAGAGGGACTACAAATGTATAAATTCAAGGATTATGTGAAGTAAAATAAAGATTGGATGTGAAAAGTGGGTTATAGTAAGTGTGTATGCACCTGGAGAAGAGAGAAGTGTAGAGGAGAGAGAGAGATTCTGGGAAATGTTGAGTGAATGCGTGGGGAGTTTTGAATCAAGTGTGAGAGTAATGGTGGTTGGGGATTTCAATGCTAAAGTGGGTAAAAATGTTATGGAGAGAGTAATAGGTAAATTTGGGGTGCCAGGGGTAAATGTAAATGGGGAGCATTTAATTGAGCTATGTGTAGAAAGAAATTTGGTAATAAGTAATACATATTTTATGAAAAAGAGGATAAATAAATATACAAGGTATGATGTAGCACATAATGAAAGTAATTTGTTAGATTATGTATTGGTGGATAAAAGGTTGATGGGTAGGCTCCAGGATGTACATGTTCATAGAGGGGCAACTGATATATCGGATCATTATTTAGTTGAAGCTACAGTTAGAGTAAGAGGTAGATGGGAAAAGAGGAAGGTGGCAACAACAATTAAGAGGGAGTTGAAAGTGTATAAACTAAGGGAGGAGGAAGTTCGGGTGAGATATAAGCAACTATTGGCAGAAAGGTGGGCTAGTGCAAAGATGAGTAGTGGGGGGGTTGAAGAGGGTTGGAATAGTTTTAAAAATGCAGTATTGGAATGTGGGGCAGCAGTTTGTGGTTATAGGAGGGTGGGGGCAGGAGGAAAGAGGAGTGATTGGTGGAATGATGAAAGGGTGTGAAAAAAGAGAAAAAGGTGGCTTACGAGAGGTTTTTACAAAGCAGAAGTGTAATTAGAAGAGCAGAGAATATGGAGAGTAAAAGAAAGGTGAAGAGAGTGGTGAGAGAGTGCAAAAGGAGAGCAGATGAAAGAGTGGGAGAGGCACTGTCAAGAAATTTTAATGAAAACAAGAAAAAATTTTGGAGTGAGTTAAACAAGTTAAGAAAGCCTAGGGAAAGTATGGATTTGTCAGTTAAAAACAGAGTAGGGGAGTTAGTAGATGGGGAGAGGGAGGTATTAGGTAGATGGTGAGAATATTTTGAGGAACTTTTAAATGTTGATGAAGAAAGGGAGGCGGTAATTTCATGCACTGGCCAGGGAGGTATACCATCTTTTAGGAGTGAAGAAGAGCAGAATGTAAGTGTGGTGGAGGTACGTGAGGCATTACATAGAATGAAAGGGGGTAAAGCAGCTGGAACTGGTGGGATCATGACAGAAATGTTAAAAGCAGGGGGGGGATATAGTGTTGGAGTGGTTGGTACTTTTGTTTAATAAATGTATGAAAGAGGGGAAGGTACCTAGGGATTGACAGAGAGCATGTATAGTCCCTTTATATAAAGGGAAAGGGGACAAAAGAGATTGTAAAAATTATAGAGGAATAAGTTTACTGAGTATACCAGGAAAAGTATACGGTAGGGTTATAATTGAAAGAATTAGAGGTAAGACAGAATGTAGGATTGCGGATGAGCAGGGAGGCTTCAGAGTGGGTAGGGGATGTGTAGATCAAGTGTTTACATTGAAGCATATATGTGAACAGTATTTAGATAAAGGTAGGGAAGTTTTTATTGCATTTATGGATTTAGAAAAGGCATATGATAGAGTGGATAGAGGAGCAATGTGGCAGATGTTGCAAATACAGTGGTCCCTCGTTGTTCGTAATTAATCCATTCCTGGAGCCGTTACTATAAACAAAATTTACGATTTACGAATCAATTTTCCCCATAAGAAATAATGTAAATACAATTAATCCGTTCCTGACACCCAGAAGTATTAAAACAAAAAATTTTTTAACATGAAATATGCATGTAGTACATAAACAATACAATGGGAAATGATGAATGAAACATTAACAGCATAACACTTACCTTTATTGGAGATTCTTCTTAGTGTATGGGAGACTGGAGGAGGAGGAGTGGATTGTTTATAGTTTGGAAGGGGAATCCCCTTCCATCAACACCTCAGGTACCATTTGTTTTTCTGGGGTTGCTTCTCTTCTCTGTTTCTTAATGACACTAGGACCACCTTGAGAGTCACTGGAGTCCTGTCTCACAAAATAACTGTGGAGAGAGCTCTGTTTCTGGGATCTCTTTAACACTTTCCTAAAATGGCCCAAGACTTTGTCACTGTACATGTTGCCAACCTGGCTTGCAACAACCTTGTTAGGGTGATGTTTCTCCATAAAGCTTTCCATCTTACCCCACATAGTAAAAATCTCTTTAATTTCTGAAGAAGGCACCTTCTTCCATCTCTCTTCCTCCTCCTCTGCAGCAAGATTCTGAGCTGCGATGTGTTGCTCTTCCTGCTGAAGCTCTTGCAGCTTCTCAGTGGTGAGCTCTTCATTGTGGTCTTCCACCAATTCTTCCACATCCTCCAAACTCACATCCAACCCCATGGAACTCCCCAGTGCCACAATTGATTTTACAACAGACATAGGCTCATTAGGGTCAGTCCCAAATTCTTCAAAATCCCTCTTGTCGACACAATCTGGCCACAATTTTCTCCAGGCAGAGTTCAAAGTCCTGGTAGTCACTCCCTCCCAAGCCATACCTATAAGGGTTATGCAGTGGAGGATGCTGAAGTGTTCTCTCCAAAATTCCCTTTGGGTCAAGTGAGTGTCTGTGGTCACAGTCAAGCACCTGTGAAACATTGCTTTTGTGTAGAGTTTTTTAAAGTTTGCAATAACCTGCAGGTCCATGGGTTGCAGGAGAGGAGTGGTATTCGGGGGCAAGAACTTTACTGTGATGAACCCAAACTCCTCGAAAATTAGGTCATCCAAGTTTGGAGGATGAGCAGGTGCATTGTCCATTACTAGCAGGCACTTAAGATCCAATTTCTTTTCCAGGAGATACTCCTTCACACTAGGGCCAAACACTTTATTGAACCACTCGACGAAAATTTCCCTCGTGACCCATGCCTTACTATTAGATTTCCAAAACACACACAATTTACTCTTCATAACATTGTTTTTCCTGAACACTCTGGGATTTTCAGAATGGTACACTAGTAATGGCTTCACTTTGAAATCCCCACTAGCATTAGCACAGAACATTAGCGTCAGCCTGTCTTTCATAGGCTTGTGTCCTGGCATTGCCTTTTCCTCTTGTGTAATGAAGATCCTCTTTGGCATTTTCTTCCAAAAGAGGCCTGTTTCGTCACAATTGAACACTTGTTCAGGTTTCAGTCCTTCAGCCTCTATGTACTCCTGGAATTCATGCACATATTTTTCAGCCGCCTTGTGGACCGAACTGGCAGCCTCACCATGCCTTACCACACTGTGTATGCCAGTACGGTTCTTAAATCTCTCAAACCAGCCTTTGCTGGCCTTAAATTCATCACTTCACCACTATTTGCAGGCAATTTCTTTACCAAATCTTCATGCAACTGCCTAGCCTTTTCACAAATAAACGAAGTCATAAGAATATCTCCTGTTAATTGTTTCTCATTTATCCACACCAATAATAACTTCTCAACCTCTTCCAGTACTGATCTCATTTTTGTCAGCATAGTTACTCCCTTTGCAACAACAGCATCCTTTATTTCATTTTTCTTGGCCACTATGGAACATAAGGTTGTGTAGGGTTTCTTATACATCCTGGACAGTTTGGCCACACTTGTACCACTTTCATATTGTTCAATGATGGTTTTCTTAAATTCAATCGTATTTGTCACCTTCTTTACCACAGGCTTGGCACTAGGAGCTTTCTTTGGAGCCATGGTAGCTTATTTAGTACTTGCAAGCACTAAAATAAATGGAATATTATGAAATATTTCGCTGGAGCACGTGAGGGGACCTTCGCTCACTGGTAAACAATGCCAGACTGGCTGCCGCCCTGGCTCACGCCGTGGGTACGCGTCCCGGACGAACTACGACTCGCGAGTCAACCTATGAAAAGCGAGTCCATGTTTATACGAAAATACCTCTATGATTGCCGAATTTTACGATTGCCGGGAACTATGAAAAGCGGGGGACCACTGTATATGGAATAGGTGGTAAGTTACTAAATGCTGTAAAGAGCTTTGATGAGGATAGTGAGGCTCAGGTTAGGGTGTGTAGAAGAGAGGGAGAATACTTCCCGGTAAAAGTAGGTCTTAGACAGGGATGTGTAATGTCACCATGGTTGTTTAATATATTTATAGTTGGGGTTGTAAAAGAAGTAAATGCTAGGGTGTTCGGGAGAAGGGTGGGATTAAATTATGGGGAATCGAATTCAAAATGGGAATTGACACAGTTATTTTTTGCTGATGATACTGTGCTTATGGGAGGTTCTAAAGAAAAATTGCAAAGGTTAGTGGATGAGTTTGAGAATGTGTGTAAAGGTAGAAAGGTGAAAGTGAACATAGAAAAGAGTAAGGTGATGAGGGTATCAAATGATTTAGATAACGAAAAATTGGATATCAAATTGTGGAGGACGAGTATGGAAGAAGTGAATGTTTTCAGATACTTGGGAGTTGACGTGTCGGCGGATGGATTTATGAAGGATGAGGTTAATCATAGAATTGATGAGGGAAAAAAGGTGAGTGGTGCGTTGAGGTATATGTGGAGTCAAAAAACGTTATCTATGGAGGCAAAGGGAATGTATGAAAGTATAGTAGTACCAACACTCTTATATGGATGTGAAGCTTGGGTGGTAAATGCAACAGTGAGAAGATGGTTGGAGGCAGTGGTGATGTCCTGTCTAAGGGCAATGTGTGGTGTAAATATTATGCAGAAAATTCGGAGTGTGGAAATTAGGAGAAGGTGTTGAGTTAATAAAAGCATTAGTCAGAGGGCAGAAGAGGGGTTGTTGAGGTGGTTTGGTCATTTAGAGAGAATGGATCAAAGTAGAATGACATGGAAAGCATATAAATCTATAGGGGAAGGAAGGAGGGGTAGGGGTCGTCTTCGAAAGGGTTGGAAAGAGGGGGTAAAGGAGGTTTTGTGGGCGAGGGGCTTGGACTTCCAGCAAGCGTGCATGAGCGTGTTAGATAGGAGTGAATGGAGACGAATGATACTTGGGACCTGACGATCTGTTGGAGCAGGGTAATATTTAGTGAAGGGATTCAGGGAAACCGGATATTTTCATATAGTCGGACTCAAGTCCTGGAAATGGGAAGTACAATGCCTGCACTTTAAAGGAGGGGTTTGGGATATTGGCAGTTTGGAGGGATATGTTGTGTATCTTTATACATATATGCTTCTAAACTGTTGTATTCTGAGCACCTCTGCAAAAGCAGTGATAATGTGTGAGTGTGGTGAAAGTGTTGAATGATGATAAAAGTATTTTCTTTTTGGGATTTTCTTTCTTTTTTGGGTCACCCTGCCTCGGTGGGAGACGGCCGACTTGTTGAAAAAAAAAAAAAAAAAATGTATGTGTAGGGTGACCCAAGTGTAAGTAGAAGTAGCAAGACGTACCTGAAATCTTGTATGTTTATGAGACAGAAAAAAGACACCAGCAATCCTACAATCATATAAAACAAATACAGGCTTCCTTTTTACACTCACTTGATAAGATGGTAGTACCTCCCAGAATGGTTGCTGTCTACCAACCTAATTTTTGCTCTAATATTTGCTATTTTAAGGTGAATTTGGTGCAGAGATTTAATAGCTCGTGTGTGTAAATTTTCATCTGAGCTGCCTCCTGGGATCTCTGCTAAAATATTATTTACTACACTCCTCCATTTTAGGTGTCTCAAGTTGAAATCTCCCAGTAGCAAGATGTTTGGGGAAAGAGTTGGGAGATTTTCCAGACAGTGGTCAATTTTCAACTACTGCTCCCGGAATTGCTGGGAAAGTTGCATCTGGACACTTGTATACAACCACAATGACAAGGTTTTGGTTTTCAATCTATACCACCAAAACTTCAATTACATCATTTGAGGTGTTTAGTAGGGCAAATGAGTGACTCTGTGACATACAGGACAACCCCCCCCCTTGTTGCCTTAGTCTATCACAACTGAATAGGTTATAACCTGGGATACATATTTCGTTGTCAAAATGATCCTTTATATGGGTCTCTGTGAATGCTGCAAACATTGCATTTGACTCCGTGAGCAGTCCCTTGATGTAAGGAATTTTGTTGTTTGTTGACGGCTTTAGACCCTGTACGTCTGCAAAGACAAATGTCGTTATATTGATGGAATTTATTTGCTGGCTCTAATATCTGTTGTTCTGGAGTACAGGCCAATGACTGTGCCTCTGCTCCAGAAGTGTTTTCAGTTGGTTTAAGATTACTGTCATTTCTTGACAGTCTTTATTCCTTCCTGGCACTAAAAAACCCTTTTCTCTAAAGAGGTTATGGCTCTCCTCTTTTGTTTCCCATAGTCTGGCTGGTCGTGTCTTCTTGTCCCCTTTAAGTGATGTGCCTGGCAGAATGTATTGTAGAATTTTCTTTCATGGAGTGATGAACGACACATTTCGAGGTGAAATAAGTTACAGGAAGGGGAGTTGCACCCTCCTGTTGTCATGTGGGTGCAGCATATTTTGGGATGGTCAAAGATGCATGTCCCACATGTTTTACCAGATATACCATGCCGGCAGATACCCAAGGCATAGAATTTGCATAGATTGGAATTTTGTTTGCTAGGATTTTTTGTAGCTGTGTTTGCTACTGGTGCATTTTTTTTCTGCTTCCCCTCTACCTACTGCCCCTGTATGGACATCAGTGCTTCCACCAGTTTTTGCTGGTAATGTGTCAACACTGTTCTCTGAGGTATCATTCCTTTTTGTTCCATCTGCAGCAGTATTGTTATTTTGTACCTCTGTAAATTGAATAGCAATGTCTTTACCTGTGTCATCACCAGGGCCACTATTGCTGGATAATGTCCCAAATGCATACAAAGTTTACTACATCCAGAACTGTCCATTATTAATACCATCCACTGGGTAAAATGATTTCAAATTTAATGTCAGGAAACAGGATAAGCATTCCCTGACCTTGGTCAGGGAACACTTGTCCTGGCCTCAGTCAGATGACCAAAGTCTACACAGCTGGTCATTTGACCGAGGCCTTCTGCTAGCTTACCGGTCCACCCCTCTAAAAAATATTATGGGTATAATTATAACCAAACCACCTCAACAACCCCTCTTCTGCCCTCTGACTAATGCTTTTATTAACTCCACACCTTCTCCTAATTTCCACACTCCGAATTTTCTGCATAATATTTACACCACACATTGCCCTTAGAGAGGACATCTCCACTGCCTCCAACCGTCTCCTCGCTGCTGCATTTACCACCCAAGCTTCACATCCATATAAGAGTGTTGGTACTACTATACTTTCATACATTCCCTTCTTTGCCTCCATAGATAACGTTTTTTGACTCCACATATACCTCAACGCACCACTCACCTTTTTTCCCTCATCAATTCTATGATTAACCTCATCCTTCATAAATCCATCCGCCGACACGTCAACTCCTAAGTATCTGAAAACATTCACTTCTTCCATACTCCTCCTCCCCAATTTGATATCCAATTTTTCTTTATCTAAATCATTTGATACCCTCATCACCTTACTCTTTTCTATGTTCACTTTCAACTTTCTACCTTTACACACATTCTCAAACTCATCCACTAACCTTTGCAATTTTTCTTTAGAATCTCCCATAAGCACAGTATCATCAGCAAAAAGTAACTGTGTCAATTCCCATTTTGAATTTGATTCCCCATAATTTAATCCCACCCCTCTCCCGAACACCCTAGCATTTACTTCTTTTACAACCCCATCTATAAATATATTAAACAACCATGGTGACATTACACATCCCTGTCTAAGACCTACTTTTACCGGGAAGTATTCTCCCTCTCTTCTACACACCCTAACCTGAGCCTCACTATCCTCATAAAAGCACTTTACAGCATTTAATAACTTACCACCTATTCCATATACTTGCAACATCTGCCACATTGCTCCTCTATCCACTCTATCATATGCCTTTTCTAAATCCATAAATGCAATAACAACTTCCCTACCTTTATCTAAATACTGTTCACATATATGCTTCAATGTAAACACTTGATCTACACATCCCCTACCCACTCTGAAGCCTCCTTGCTCGTCCGCAATTCTACATTCTGTCTTACCTCTAATTCTTTCAATTATAACCCTACCGTATACTTTTCCTGGTATACTCAGTAAACTTATTCCTCTATAATTTTTACAATCTCTTTTGTCCCCTTTCCCTTTATATAAAGGGACTATACATGCTCTCCGCCAATCCCTAGGTACCTTCCCCTCTTTCATACATTTATTAAACAAAAGTACCAACCACTCCAACACTATATCCCCCCCTGCTTTTAACATTTCTGTCATGATCCCATCAGTTCCAGCTGCTTTACCCCCTTTCATTCTACATAATGCCTCACGTACCTCCACCACACTTACATTCTGCTCTTCTTCACTCCTAAAAGATGGTATACCTCCCTGGCCAGTGCATGAAATTACCGCCTCCCTTTCTTCCTTAACATTTAAAAGTTCCTCAAAATATTCTCGCCATCTACCTAATACCTCCCTCTCCCCATCTACTAACTCCCCTACTCTGTTTTTAACTGACAAATCCATACTTTCCCTAGGCTTTCTTAACTTGTTTAACTCACTCCAAAATTTTTTCTTATTTTCATTAAAATTTCTTGACAGTGCCTCTCCCACTCTTTCATCTGCTCTCCTTTTGCACTCTCTCACCACTCTCTTCACCTTTCTTTTACTCTCCATATACTCTGCTCTTCTTATAACACTTCTGCTTTGTAAAAACCTCTCGTAAGCTACCTTTTTCTCTTTTATCACACCCTTTACTTCATCATTCCACCAATCACTCCTCTTTCCTCCTGCACCCACCCTCCTATAACCACAAACTTCTGCCCCACATTCCAATACTGCATTTTTAAAACTATTCCAACCCTCTTCAACCCCCCCACTACTCATCTTTGCACTAGCCCACCTTTCTGCCAATAGTCGCTTATATCTCGCCCGAACTTCCTCCTCCCTTAGTTTATACACTTTCACCTCCCTCTTACTTGTTGTTGCCACCTTCCTCTTTTCCCATCTACTTCTTACTCTAACTGTAGCTACAACTAAATAATGATCCGATATATCAGTTGCCCCTCTATAAACATGTACATCCTGGAGCCTACCCATCAACCTTTTATCCACCAATACATAATCTAATAAACTACTTTCATTACGTGCTACATCATACCTTGTATATTTATTTATCCTCTTTTTCATAAAATATGTGTTACTTATTACCAAATTTCTTTCTACACATAGCTCAATTAAAGGCTCCCCATTTACATTTACCCCTGGCACCCCAAATTTACCTACATTTGGTCATTTAGAGAGAATGGATCAAAGTAGAATGACATGGAAAGCATATAAATCTATAGGGGAAGGAAAGAGGGGTAGGGGTCGTCCTCGAAAGGGTTGGAAAGAGGGGGTAAAGGAGGTTTTGTGGGTGAGGGGCTTGGACTTCCAGCAAGCGTGCATGAGCTTGTTAGATAGGAGTGAATGGAGACGAATGATACTTGGGACCTGACGATCTGTTGGAGTGTGAGCAGGGTAATATTTAGTGAAGGGATTCAGGGAAACCGGTTATTTTCATATAGTCGGACTTGAGTCCTGGAAATGGGAAGTACAATGCCTGCACTTTAAACGAGGGGTTTGGGATATTGGCAGTTTGGAGGGATATGTTGTGTATCTCTATACGTATATGCTTCTAAGCTGTTGTATTCTGAGCACCTCTGCAAAAGCAGTGATAATGTGTGAGTGTGGTGAAAGTGTTGAATGATGATGAAAGTATTTTCTTTTTGGGGATTTTCTTTTTTTTTTTTTGGGTCACCCTGCCTCGGTGGGAGACGACCGACTTGTTTAAAAAAAAAAAAAAAAAAAAATTATAACCATTTCTAGGTAGTAGGTGGGTAGACAGCAACAGCCCAGGGAGGTACTACCATCCTCCCAAGTGAGTGTAAAACGAAAACATGTAATTGTTTTACATGATGGTAGGACTGCTGGTGTCCTTTTTTCTGTCTCATAAACATGCAAGATTTCAGGTATGTCTTGCTACTTCTACTTACACTTAGGTCACACTACACATACATGTAAAAGCATATATATACACACCCCTCTGGGTTTCGTGCTATTTTCTTTCTAGTTCTTGTTCTTGTTTATTTCCTCTTATCTCCATGGGGAAGTGGAACAGAATTCTTCCTCCGTAAGCCATGCGTGTTGTAAGAGGCGACTAAAATGTCGGGAGCAAGGGGCTAGTAACCCCTTCTCCTGTATAAATTACTAAATTTGAAAAGAGGAACTTTTGTTTTTCTTTTTGGGCCACCCTGCCTCGGTGGGATACAGCCGGTTTGTTGAAAGAAAGAAAGAATTATAACCATTACAAAGTTTTACTGTTGTCTGTACTGTGATAAGGAAAGTATGAGCTACTAGTTGAGGAAGAAAGGTGCATTAGTGGTTAGTAGATGTCTCACCGCATGGCTGTGCATGAAGAGTGGAAGATATTCTCTCTCCAGCAAGTTGTATGCATGTTCGTATGCCTGGAAAAGAGGCCGTGTAGTACGAAGCTTAACAATGTCCTTAACCTCCCCATGTACAACTGAAATAAAACTATAATTTAGTAAGCATAAAAATATAATACAAAATCAACAGTTTGTGACTAAGCATAGTAAGTTAGCAAGGAATTACAAACAAATTTTCAAATATTTGTAACACTGAAGCTAATATGGGGAAAGAGTTATAAATCAGTTAAAGTCAATTCACATAGTGGGATTAAACATAACAAGGAGGTTCATTATGAACTTAAAATTTACATAATTGTGAGACTTTACTATTGTAATGTATAAAAGTGTGTATTTACTCTCTCTAATGTGTGACACAATGTGGGAAGGGAAGCTGATGCGGTCCACCGCAGAAGAAACCATGTAAGTATGATAGAGCTCCAATGCTTCATGATGAAGTTGCTCCAGTTGCTCAGCTGTGAGGTCTGGGTCAAGGATGTGACGATTGAAGTCCTCTGTGGGGAAAATAACTTCTGGCTCATGAAAAGTTTACTTAATACTGTACAAATAAATGCTGGGATTAACTAAATCATATCAGTCCTACAATGCAGGTACTACAATGTTGCTACTGTGAAATTTATGAGGAAGACATTTTTTTTTTTTTTTTTTTTTTAACAATTCAGCCATCTCCCACCGAGGCAGGGTGACCCAAAAAGAAAGAAAATCCCCAAAAAGAAAATACTTTCATCATCATTCAACACTTTCACCTCACTCACACATAACCACTGTTTTTGCAGAGGTGCTCAGAACACAACAGTTTAGAAGCATATAAGTATAAAGATACACAACACATCCCTCCAAACCGATAATATCCCAAACCCCTCCTTTAGAGTGCAGGCATTGTACAGTGGACCCCCGGTTAATGATATTTTTTCACTCCAGAAGTATGTTCAGGTGCCAGTACTGACCGAATTTGTTCCCATAAGGAATATTGTGAAGTAGATTAGTCCATTTCAGACCCCCAAACATACACGTACAAACGCACTTACATAAATACACTTACATAATTGGTCGCCTTCGGAGGTGATCGTTATGCGGGGGTCCACTGTACTTCCCATTTCCAGGACTCAAGTCCGGCTATATAAAAATAACAGGTTTCCCTGAATCTCTTCACTAAATATTACCCTGCTCACACTCCAACAGATTGTCAGGTTGTGCAAAGAAAGGTATAAAATACCGACAATATGAAAGTTAAGACACATGTGCAACATCTGGATATCTTTATTGTAGTAGACGTTTCGCCATCCAGTGGCTTTATCAATACAGATTCTAGGACATAATAGGAAGACAGTAGAACTATATACAAAAGATGAGGTAATCAGTCCCTCGGCCTTGGAGTTAGTGTTCACAGCATCGTGAACACCACGATGCTGTGAACACTAACTCCAAGGCCGAGGGACTGATTACCTCATCTTTTGTATATAGTTCTACTGTCTTCCTATTATGTCCTAGAATCTGTATTGATAAAGCCACTGGATGGCGAAACGTCTACTACAATAAAGATATCCAGATGTTGCACATGTGTCTTAACTTTCAGATCGTCAAGTCCCAAATACCATTCACTCTCCATTCATTCCTATCGAACACGCTCATGCACGCCTGCTGAAAGTCCAAGCCCCTCGCCCACAAAACCTCCCTTACCCCTTCCTTCCAACCTTTTCAAGGACGACCCCTACCCCGCCTTCTTCCCCTACAGATTTATACGCTCTCCATGTCATTCTACTTTGATCCATTCTCTCTAAATGATCAAACCACCTCAACAACCCCTCTTCAGCCCTCTGACTAATACTTTTATTAACTCCACACCTTCTCCTAATTTCCACACTCCGAATTTTCTGCATAATATTTACACCACACATTGCCCTTAGACAAGACATCTCCACTGCCTCCAACCGCCTCCTCACTGCTGCATTCACAACCCAAGCTTCACACCCATATAAGAGTGTTGGTACTACTATACTTTCATACATTCCCTTTTTTGCCTCCATAGATAACATTTTTTGTCTCCACATATACCTCAACGCACCACTCACCTTTTTTCCCTCATCAATTCTATGATTAACCTCATCCTTCATAAATCCATCCACCGACACATTAACTCCCAAGTACTATTTGAAAACATTCACTTCTTCCATACTCCTCCTCCCCAATTTGATATTCAATTTTTCTTTATCTAAATCATTTGATACCCTCATCACCTTACTCTTTTCTATGTTCACTTTCAACTTTCTACCTTTACACACACTCCCAAACTCATCCACTAACCTTTGCAATTTTTCTTTAGAATCTCCCATAAGCACAGCATCATCAGCAAAAAGCAACTGTGTCAATTCCCATTTTGTATTTAATTCCCCATAATTTAATCCCACCCGTCTCCTGAACACCCTAGCATTTACTTCTTTTACAACCCCATTTTATTATTTTATTAACACACTGGCCGATTCCCACCAAGGCAGGGTGGCCCGAAAAAAAGAAAAACTTTCACCATCATTCACTCCATCACTGTCTTGCCAGAAGGGTGCTTTACACTTCAGTTTTTAAACTGCAACATTAACACCCCTCCTTCAGAGTGCAGGCACTGTACTTCCCATCTCCAGGACTCAAGTCCGGCCTGCCGGTTTCCCTGAATCCCTTCGTAAATGTTACTTTGCTCACACTCCAACAGCACGTCAACTATTAAAAACCATTTGTCTCCATTCACTCCTATCAAACACGCTCATGCATGCCCACTGGAAGTCCAAGCCCCTCGCACACAAAATCTTCCTTTACCCCCTCCCTCCAACCTTTCCTAGGCCGACCCCTACCCCACCTTCCTTCCACTACAGACTGATACACTCTTGAAGTCATTCTGTTTCGCTCCATTCTCTCTACATGTCCGAACCACCTCAACAACCCTTCCTCAGCCCTCTGGACAACAGTTTTGGCAATCCCGCACCTCCTCCTAACTTCCAAACTACGAAGTAGTACAACCCATCTATAAATATATTAAACAACCATGGTGACATTACACATCCCTGTCTAAGACCTACTTTTACTGGGAAGTATTCTCCCTCTCTTCTACACACCCTAACCTGAGCCTCACTATCCTCATAAAAACTCTTTACAGCACTTAGTAACTTACCACCTATTCCATATACTTGCAACATCTGCCACATTGTTCCCCTATCCACACTATTATATGCCTTTTCTAAATCCATAAATGCAATAAAAACTTCCCTACCTTTATCCAAATACTGTTCACATATATGCTCCAATGTAAACACTTGATCTACACATCCCCTACCCACTCTAAAACCTCCTTGCTCATCCGCAATCCTACATTCTGTCTTACCTCTAATTCTTTCAATTATAATCCTACCATACACTTTTCCTGGTATACTCAGTAAACTTATTCCTCTATAATTTTCACAATCTCTTTTGTCTCCCTTCCCTTTATATTAAGGGACTATACATGCTCTCTGCCAATCCCTAGGTACCTTCCCCTCTTTCATACATTTATCAAATAAAAATACCAACCACTCTAACACTATATCCCCCCTTGCTTTTAACATATCTGTCATGATCCTGGTCAGTTCCAGCTGCTTTACCCCCTTTCATTCTACGTAATGCCTCACGCACCTTTCCCACATGCACATCCTGTTCTTCACTCCTAAAAGATGGCACACCTCCCTGGCCAGTGCATGAAATTACCGCTTCCCTTTTTTCATTGACATTTAAAAGTTCCTCAAAATATTCTCGCCATCTACCCAAAACCTCCATCTCCCCATCTACCAACTCCCCTACTCTGTTTTTAACTGACAAATCCATTCGTTCTCTAGGCTTTCTTAACTTGTTTAACTCATTCCAAAATTTTTTCTTATTTTCATTAAAATTTCTTGACAGTGCCTCTCCCACTCTATCATCTGCTCTCCTTTTGCGCTCTCTCACCACTCTCTTCACCTTTCTTTTACTCTCCATATACTCTACTCTTCTTATAACAGATTTGCTTTGTAAAAACCTCTCATAAGCTAATTTTTTCTCTTTTATCACACCCTTTACTTCATCATTCCACCAATCACTTCTCTTTCCTCCTGCACCCACCCTCCTATAACCACAAACTTCTGCCCCACATTCTAATACTGCATTTTTAAAACTATTCCAACCCTCTTCAACCCCCTCCCTACTCATACTTGTACCAGCTCACCTTTCTGCCAATAGTTACTTATAGTATCTCACCCGAACTTCCTCCTCCCTTAATTTATACACTTTCACCTCCCTCTTGCTTGTTGTTGCCATTTTCCTCTTTTCCCATCTACCTCTTACTCTAACTGTAGCTACAACTAAGTAATGATCCGATACATCAGTTGCCCTCTATAAATGTGTACATCCTGGAGTATACAGTATAAAAAAAAATTCTAGGCCCCAATCATAAAATGCAGACCAGAAAATTTCACTAATATTTTAACCCTTTCAGGGTTGGTGCCATACTAGTGCGGCTTGCACGCCAGGGTTGGTGCCGTACTAGTATGCATAAATTCTAGCGCCTTCAAATCTAGTGAGAGAAAGCTGGTAGGCCTACATATGAAAGAATGGGTTTATGTGGTCAGTGTGCGAAGTATAAAAAAATCCAGCAGCACATAGTGCATAATGAGAAAAAAGCTCCGACCGTGTTTTTGCTTTAAAACAGCGATGTTGCAGTGTATTTTCGTATGCTATTTATGGTTGCATCCTAGTTTTCCTAGTCTCATTTTGTATAATGGAAGACATATTACAGAAATTGAGATGATTTTGATTGGTTTCACAATGAAAAGTACCTTGAAATTGAGCTCAAAGTAGTAGAAATGTTCGATTTTTGCCAGAATTCAAAAGTAAACAAATCGTGCCATGTGTCCAATACACGTCAAATGGTGAGTCTAATATTCTTTCACAAGTGCGCTGATATTATTTATGCCATTTCTTCTGTTTTTTGTGAGAATAAAATTTCAAAGTGGAAAGCAAAAGAAATGTAAGAGAGGCCTGGGGATGTGACTAATGAACAGAAAAAATGTTACTTTAGTGCCAGGAATGTCTGCCTTGTTTATTTTGGACCCTATTTGGAAAGTGGTATCTTTTGAAATTTGTGTGAAATTGGCAAATTTGTCAATTTCTAACCACTTTATTAGATAGTTGAAATTGGTAAATGGATGGTTTCTTGTACTCATTCGATAGAAAAAATGGAGTTCTAGTGAAATAGTTATGATTTTTGTCAACTGGTACATTGGAATTGGCCGAAAATAGGGCTGAAAGTGGGCGAAATCGCTGATGTATAAACATCGTCGAGACCGCTAATTTCGCAAGAGCAAAATTCCGTAAGTTTTCCATCAAATTTCATACTTTTGGTGTCATTATGACTGGGAAAAGATTCTCTATCATTTCGACCCTGAGAAAAAGTTTAGGAGAGGGCCTGTCGACCCTGAAAGGGTTAAAGAGAGAATTCCTTTTTTTTCCATACCTTTGCATATACAAATTTTATTGAATTTATCATTAAAAGTTTCAGTGATAAAGTTTTACCAGTCATAGCCAGTAAACTAATAACAGTGAGGTTGGAAGAAATCTTCCTGGACAACACTAAATATTTATTACAATTTAAGCATAATGAATTATGGTCTGAATCAATGAAACAAACCGAGCTTTCTACATAGGAAGGATCAGGGAGCATAGAAGGAATGAGAACCCTTTCCTATTAGGAACGGATTCCAAGTGACTTAAGATTCATTTATAAAGTTGCTGAGAAGACAGGTGCTGAAAAATATGCTATGAAATGTCTAAGAATTTGGCAGTTCATTAGTTTGATCCTTGAGCACAAAGCCTACTCTGATTTTTCTATTTTACAACACAGGTAACTGCCAATTAAGGTAGGATGACACAAAATACACACATTCACCATTTTTATTTAACAGCTGTCATGCCAGCTTAAATTCAAGTAACCCCACAAAGTGTAAGCACTGCACCTCCCACCTCCAGAGCTCAAATCCTGCTAACCACTACCTACATCTCTTCCTATTATTCTTTTGCTGATACTCCAACAAGTCATCAATTCCCAAAAACCACTTGTTTCCACTCTGATCTAACAGGATCACATATACACCTACCATCCGACTTACGACCTGCTCGACTTACGACCACTCGACTTACGACCGTGTTTTTTATGCCAAATTTCTGGGAAATAAACAACTACAGTGGACCCCCGCTTAACGATCACCTCCAAATGCGACCAATTATGTAAGTGTATTTATGTAAGTGCGTTTGTACGTGTATGTTTGGGGGTCTGAAATGGACTAATCTACTTCACAATATTCCTTATGGGAAAAAATTCGGTCAGTACTGGCACCTGAACATACTACTGGAATGAAAAAAGTTCGTTAACCGGGGGTCCACTGTATTTGTGTTGTGCACAGTGTTTATCCTAAACCTTACAGTATAAAATACAGTACTAACAGCATAAAAAGTGAAGTAAAACATGAAATACCAAAATAAAACAATAAAATAAAGTCATTACAAAAATGTTTTGTTGATATTCAGTAGTAAAGTTCGACTTACGACCATTTCGATTTACGACCGGTTTCTCGGAACCGAACTCGGTCGTAAGTCGGATGGTAGGTATACTTGTAACAGCTTTTATCAGTAATTTTCCATCAATGATTATTGGTGAGACAACCCTGTTGTTCAGTCTTGTTCGAACTGCCTTTTTTTTTTTTTTTTAAAGTGGACAAGTGTCCCAGTTTCCATTTGTCTGCCAGTTTATCCTCTTGAAGTGAAAATCCACAGAGTTTGCATGGAGAATAACTGATGGTAGGTAGTCTGCACACTACTTTACGCCCCCAATGTGCTATTTCATCTGGTTCAATTGCCTTCTCATCAACATTCAGTACAGGTCAGGCACCGCTTTCAGTCTGAACAAAATTACGAAACTAGTTTTTTGCCGAACAAGTTTACTGGGTGGCCACAGATGGCATTGTGTGTAGTGCACATTCATTCATCTTTCTTTCTATCAATGCACCAACAATATCCCATTGAGGCAGGGTGGACCAAACAGAAAAAAAACAAAATTTTCTCACTTTAAATTTAGTAATTCATACAGGAGGAGTTACTAGTCGTATCTGAGCGCCTCTGCAAAGACAGTACTCGCCTTATTACACTCGCCTAATTGTGGTTGCAGGGGTCGAGACTCAACTCCTGGCCCCGCATCTTCACTGATCGCTACTAGGTCCTCTCCCTCTCTGCTTCCTGAGCTTTGTCATACCTATTCTTGAAATTATGTATAGTTCCTGCCTCCACTACTTCACTTGCTAGGCTATTCCACTACCTGACGACTCTATGACTCAAGAAATACTTCCTAACGTCCCTGTGACTCGTCTGAGTCTTCAGCTTCCAATTGTGACCCCTTGTTTCTCTGTCCACCTTGTCTATTCCCCACAGTATCTTGTATGTCATTATCATGTCTCCCCTGGCCCTTCTGTCCTCCAGCGTCGTCAGTCCGATTTCCCTCAACCTTTCCTCGTACGACATTCCCGAGCTCTGGAACTAGCCTTGTTGCAAACCTTTGTACTTTCTCTAACTTCTTGACGTGCTTGACCAGGTGTGGGTTCCATTCCAGACTGGTGCTGCATACTCCAGTATGGGCCTAACATACACTGTGTACAGTGTCTTGAACGATTCCTTATTAACGTATCGGAACGCTATTCTCAGGTTTGCCAGGCGCCCGTATGCTGCAGCAGTTATTTGGTTGATGTGTGCCTCCAGTGACGTGCTCGGTGTTATGATCACCCCAAGATCTTTCTCCCCGAGTGAGGTCTGTAGCCTTTGTCCACCTAGCCTATACTCTGTCTGCGGTCTTCTTTGCCCCTCCCCAAACTTCGTGACTTTGCATTTGGCAGGGTTGAATTCGAGAAGCCAGTTTCTGGACCACTTGTCCACCCTGTTCAGGTCTCTTTGCAGTCCTCCCTCATCCTCATCCGATTTAATTCTTCTCATCAGCTTCACATCATCTGTGAATAGGGACACTTCAGAGTCTATTCCTTCCATCATGTCGTTCGCATATATCAAAAATAGTACTGGTCCTTGAACTGACCCCTGTGGGACCTCGCTCGTCACAGGCGCTCACTGTGATACCTCTTCACGTACCATGACTCCTCGTTGCCTCCCTGTCAGGTATTCCCTGATCCATTGCAGTGCCCTCCCTGTTATATGCGCCTGATCCTCCAGCTTCTGCACTAATCTCTTGTGAGAAACTGTATCAAAGGCCTTCCTGCAGTCCAGGAAAATGCAATCAACCCACCCCTCTCTCTCTCGTGTCTTACTTCTGTTACCTTATAAAACTCCAGAAGGTTTGTGACACAGGATTTGCCTTCCATGAATCCACGCTGGTTTTCATTTATAACCTTGTTCTGTTCCAGGTGTTCCACCACTCTCCTCCTGATAATATTCTCCATGACTTTGCATACTATACATGTCAGAGACACAGGTCTGTAGTTTAGTGCCTCGTTTCTGCCTCCTTTCTTAAATATGGGGACTACATTTGCCGTCTTCCATATCTCAGGTAGTTGCCCAGTTTCAAGGGTGTGTGTGTGTGTGTGTGTGTGTGTGTGTGTGTGTGTGTGTGTGTGTGTGTGTGTGTGTGTGTGTGTGTGTGTGTGTGTGTGTGTGTGTGTGTGTGTGTGTGTGTATGTGTGCATATGTGTGTGTTCGTGTGTTTGGGGGAGGTACAAGGGGGAGATACTGCTAATAAATACCAGTTATTCTGAAAAAACGTACCAATAGCAATTCTAACACTTATCAATTCTACTTATAAAATACGGAAATTGATACTACGGTCTAAAGTTTCTATAAGTGTCTACCCTTGTGTGTGTGTGTGTGTGTGTGTGTGTGTGTGTGTGTGTGTACATACTCACTTATTTGTACTCACCTATTTGTGGTTGCAGGGGTCGAGTCTTAGCTCCTAGCCCTGCCTCTTCACCGGTTGCTACTGGGCCCTTTCTCTCCCTATTCCATGAGCTTTATCAAACCTTGTCTTAAAACTATGTATGGTTCCTGCCTCCACTACGTCATTTTCTAGGCTATTCCACTGCCTGACAACTCTATGACTGAAGAAATACTTCCTAATATCTCTCTGACTCATTTGTGTCTTCAACTTCCAATTGTGACCTCTTGTTTCTGTGTCCCCTCCCTGGAACATTCTGTCTTTGTCTATTCCGCGTAGTATTTTATACGTCGTTATCATGCATCCCCTGACCCTCCTGTCCTCCAGTGTCATCAGGCCGATTCCCCTTAGCTCTAGAATTAACCTTGTCGCAAAGTGTGTGTGTGTCTGTGTGTGTGTCCGCGTGTGTGTGTGTGTGTGTGTGTGTGTGTGTGTGTGTGTGTGTGTGTGTGTGTGTGTGTGTGTGTGTGTGTGTGTGTGTGTGTGTGTGTGTGTGTGTGTGTCTGTGTGTGTGTGTCTGTGTGTGTGTGTCTGTGTGTGTGTGTCTGTGTGTGTCTGTGTGTGTCTGTGTGTGTCTGTGTGTGTCTGTGTGTGTCTGTGTGTCTGTGTGTGAGTGTCTGTGTGTGTGTGTGTCTGTGTGTGTGTGTGTCTGTGTGTGTGTGTGTGTGTGTGTGTGTGTGTCTGTGTGTGTGTGTGTCTGTGTGTGTGTGTGTCTGTGTGTGTGTGTCTGTGTGTGTGTGTCTGTGTGTGTGTGTCTGTGTGTGTGTGTGTGTCTGTACTCACCTATTTGTGGTTGCAGGGGTCGAGTCTTAGCTCCTGGCCCCGCCTCTTCACCGGTTGCTACTGGGCCCTCTCTCTCCCCGCTCCATGAGCTTTATCAAACCTCGTCTTAAAACTGTGTATGGTTCCTGCCTCCACTACGTCATTTTCTAGGCTATTCCACTGCCTTACAACTCTATGACTGAAGAAATACTTCCTAATATCTCTCTGACTCATTTGTGTCTTCAACTTCCAATTGTGGCCTCTTGTTTCTGTGTCCCCTCCCTGGAACATCCTGTCTTTGTCCACCTTGTCTATTCCACGCAGTATTTTATATGTCGTTATCATGTCTCCCCTGACCCTCCTGTCCTCCAGTGTCGTCAGGCCGATTTCCCTTAATCTTTCTTCATAGGACATTCCCCTTAGCTCTGGAACTAACCTTGTGGCAAACCTTTGTACTTTCTCTAGTTTCTTGACGTGCTTTATCAAGTGCGGGTTCCAAACAGGTGCTGCATACTCCAGTATGGGCCTGACATACACGGTGTACAGTGTCTTGAATGATTCCTTACTAAGGTATCGGAATGCTGTTCTCAGGTCTGCCAGGCGCCCATAGGCTGCAGCAGTTATCTGATTGATGTGTGCTTCCGGAGACATGCTTGGTGTTATACTCACCCCAAGATCTTTCTCCTTGAGTGAGGTTTGCAGTCTTTGGCCACCTAGCCTATACTCTGTCTGTGGTCTTCTGTGCCCTTCCCCTATCTTCAAGACTTTGCATTTGGCAGGATTAAATTCGAGAAGCCATTTGCTGGACCAGGTGTCCAGTCTGTCCAGGTCTCTTTGAAGTCCTGCCTGGTCCTCATCAGATTTAATTCTCCTCATTAACTTCACATCATCTGCAAACAGGGACACTTCTGAGTCTAACCCTTCCATCATGTCGTTCACATATACCAAAAATAGCACTGGTCCTAGGACCGACCCCTGTGGGACCCCGCTCGTCACAGGTGCCCACTGTGATACATCATTACGTACCATGACTTCTTGTTGCCTCCCTGTCAGGTATTCTCTGATCCATTGCAGTGCCCTTCCTGTTATATGTGCCTGATGCTCTAGCTTCTGCACTAATCTCTTGTGAGGAACTGTGTCAAAGGCCTTCTTGCAGTCCAAGAAGATGCAATCAACCCACCCCTATCTCTCGTGTCTTACTTCTGTTATTTTATCATAAAACTCCAGAAGGTTTGTGACACAGGATTTGCCTTCCGTGAATCCGTGCTGGTTGGCATTTATACTCTTGTTCCGTTCCAGGTGCTCCACCACTCTCCTCCTGATAATCTTCTCCATAATTTTGCATACTATACACGTCAATGACACAGGTCTACAGTTTAGTGCCTCTTTTCTGTCTCCTTTTTTAAAAATGGGAACTACATTTGCCGTCTTCCATACCTCAGGTAGTTGCCCAGTTTCCAGGGACGTGTTGAAGATTGTGGTAAGTGGCACGCACAACATATCTGCTCCCTCTCTAAGGACCCACGGGGAGATGTTGTCTGTTCCCACTGCCTTTGAGGTATCGATGTCCCTTAGCAGTTTCTTCACCTCCTCCTCATCTGTATGTATGTCGTCCAACACTTGTTGGTGTATTCCTTGCTGGTGTCCCCATCTGGTCTGTCCCCCCAGAGTCCTTCCTGTCTCTACTGTAAATACTTCCTTAAATCTCATGTTGAGCTCCTCACATATCTCTTGATCATTTCTGTCTAAATCCGAAACAGTGGTCCTAGGATGTTTTCCCGGACCCCCGCTTACAGGTGCCCATTTGACCCCCGCCACCCCCTGACTCCCCTTTTCCTGAAAGACCCCTGACCAGGGTCCCTTCCTGTTACCCCCCCCCTATTTTGAAAAATCCGGGGCTTTTAAACCTCTAAAGAAAAAATGCAACCATTTTCCCTTCCCCTTTGTTTTACTGCTGTCACCATGTAAAGAACCCCAGTAGGTTTGGAAAAGGATTTCCCCCCTAAAACCCATGCGTGTTGATGAGATATTTTTCTAGGTGCCACCACTTTCCTAAATTTTCCCCATGTTTTTGATATTATAAGCGGGACACGGGCATTTTAATGTTCAGTCTGTCCCCTTTTAAAAAGATTACAATTTTTCCCCATGCCTCAGGAAATTCCCTTTTTATAGATGTTTGAATAGTGTTGGGGTACATAGCCCCTCCTCCCTCTCTCTCCCCCAGGGGGAGATGTTATCTGCCTATTGCCTTGAGGATCAGCCACCGGGTTTTCCTTCATTTCTTCCTCATGTGTCCAGCACTTGTGCCCCACCTCCGTTTTTCTGGAGTCCTTCTGTCTCTCAAACACTTTGAATTTTTGTTGAGTTCTTGGGGCATACTTCACGGTCATTTTGTTGCCTCCCCCTTTCCTTTCCCCTTTAGCCTGATTACCTGGTCCTGGCGTTTTTTTCTCCTGATGGGCTGTACAACAGTTTCTGATTTGGCTTCCATCATTTTTATATTGTCTTTGGGCCCCCCTTCTTTCTGTGCATATTCGTTTTGGGTCTAATTTTTCCTTTTTCTCCTGGGCCTTTTCTTATTTCTTCCATTCCCCAGCACACTTTTTTTGCCCCCCTCACCTTTGGGTAAAAAAGGGTATCCTGGGTTTTCATTAATCCTTTTCCCTTTGGGCAAACCCCCTCAGCCTCCCCATTTTGTTCAATATTCCATCATCCATTAACTGGCTTCCCAAAATTTCTGTCCCACTGAACCTGCCGGTAGTTCCCCATTCCTTGTTCCCCTTGTAGTTTTACTTCACCCCGGCCCTTCCTTTCCCCCCCACTTGTAGCTCACTGATTCGCCAAACCACATGGTCACTGGCCCAAGGGGGCTTTTTTAAGTGATGTCCCGAATCGACACTAAGGTGAATACTAAATCCAGCCTTGATGGTTCATTTTCCCCCTCTCTTTGTAGGTCCCCCACGTGGGTTTGGCACATGGTTTTGTACCACCCCTCTTTAGCCTATATCTTCCCCCTGGGTCCAAGTTCCCAATCGATCTTTGGGGTTAGTTACCCCCTGATGGGGCTTTTTTTCCCCGCATGATGAGTTTCTGGGCCCCTGGTGTGTGTGTGTGTGTGTGTGTGTGTGTGGTTGTGTGTGTGTGTTGTGTGTGTTGTGTGTGTGTTTGTGTCTTTTGTGTTTGTGTGTGTTTTGTGTGTTTTTGGGGGTGTGTCTGTGTGTTTGTGTGTGTGTGTGTTTGTGTTTTGTGTGTTTTGTGTTTGTGTGTTCTTTTGTGTGTGTTTTTGTGTGTGTGTCTTTTTTGTGTGTGTCTTTTTGTGTGTGTCTGTATGTGTCTTTTTTGTGTGTGTGTGTGTGTGTGTGTGTGTGTGTGTGTGTGTGTGTGTGTGTGTGTGTGTGTGTGTGTGTGTCTGTGTGTGTGTTTTGTGTATCCCCTTATTTGTGGTTGCGGGGGTTCGAGCTAGCTCCTGGCCCCGCCCCCTTTGAATTGCTCCCTAGTCCTCTCTCTCCCTGCTCCATGGTTTTATCATACCCTTAAATTCTTATGGTTTCCCGGGGCCCACTTTTACTTTCTAGGCTTTCCCACGGCTTGACTATTTCCTATGACTGAAAAAATATTTCCTAACGCCCTGGGGCTGCCGGGAGTCTTCAGCTTCCAGGACCCCTTTTCCCTTTTCCCCCCCTCGGAAACATCCTATGTCTTCCACCTTGTCTATTCCCCGAGTATCTTGTATGTTCGTTATCGGTATCGGAATGCTATTCTCAGGTTTGCCAGGCGCCCGTATGCTGCAGCAGTTATTTGGTTGATGTGTGCCTCCGGTGATGTGCTCGGTGTTATGGTCACCCCAAGGTCTTTCTCCCTGAGTGAGGTCTGTAGTCTTTGTCCACCTAGCCTATACTCTGTCTGCGGTCTTCTTTGCCCCTCCCCAATCTTCATGACTTTGCATTTGGCTGGATTGAATTCGAGAAGCCAGTTAGTGGACCACATGTCCAGCCTGTCCAGGTCTCTTTGCAGTCCTGCCTCATCCTCATCCGATTTAATTGTTCTCATCAACTTCACATCATCTGCGAACAGGGACACTTTAGAGTCTATTCCTTCCATCATGTCGTTCACATATATCAAAAATAGCACTGGTCCTAGAACTGACCCCTGTGGGACCCCACTCGTAACAGGCACCCACTGTGATACCTCTTCACGTACCATGACTCGTTGCTGCCTCCCTGTCAGGTATTCCCTGATCCATTGCAGTGCCCTCCCTTTTACATGCGCCTGATCCTCCAGCTTCTGCACTAATCTCTTGTGGGGAACTGTGTCAAAGGCCTTCCTACAGTCTAGGAAAACGCAATCTACCCACCCCTCTCTCTCTCGTGTCTTACTTCTGTTACCTTGTCATAAAACTCCAGGAGGTTTGTGATACACGATTTGCCTTCCATGAATCCATGCTGGTTTTCATTTATAATCTTGTTCCTTTCCAGGTGTTCGACCACTCTCCTCCTGATAATCTTCTCCATGACTTTGCACACAATACATGTCAGAGACACAGGTCTGTAGTTTAGCGCCTCGTTTCTGTTTCCTTTCTTAAATATGGGGACTACATTAGCTGTCTTCCATTTCTCAGGTAGTTGCCCAGTTTCAAGGGATGTGTTGAAGATTGTGGTTAGAGGCACGCACAGCATCTCTGCTCCTTCTCTAAGGACCCATGGGGAGATGTTGTCCGGTCCCATCGCCTTTGAGGTGTCAAGGTCACTTAGGAGCTTCTTTACCTCCTCCTCGGTTGTTCATATGTCATCCAACACTTGTTGGTATATTCCCTCTTGATGTTCCCTTCTGTGCTGTCTTCCCACAGCACTTCCTGTCTCTACTGTAAAAACTTCCTTAAATCTCCTGTTCAGCTCCTCACATACCTCCTGATCATTTCTTTTGAGTTTTCCACCTTCTGTCCTTAATTTGATCACCTGGTCTTTGACTGTTGTCTTTCTCCTGATGTGGCTATACAACAGTTTCGGGTCAGTCTTGATTCTCGATGCTATGTCATTTTCATACTGTCGCTGGGCCTCCCTTCTTACCTGTGCATACTCATGTTACTGTTGCCCTTGGGAATAAACCTTTCCACTGCCTCCTTGCATTTTGTTGTTACATATTCCATCATTTCATTTACTGGTTTTCCTGCCAGTTCTCTGTCCCACTGGACCTCCTGCAGGAAGTTCTTCAACCCTTTTATAGTCAGGCTTTTCCCATTCAACTCCTGTTATTCTCTCCACTTGCAGCTCTACTATGTATTCAAAGCACAGAACCACGTGGTCGCTAGCTCCTAGGGGACTCTCATACTTGATGTCCTCAATGTCTGAGCTGCCCAGGGTGAACACAAGGTCCAATCTTGCTGGTTCATCCTCCCCTCTCACTCTGGTAGTGTCCTTAACATGTTGGTGCATGAGGTTTTCCAGCATCACGTCCAACATCCTGGCTCTCCATGTTTCGGGACCCCCATGTGGCTCCAGGTTTTCCCAGTCAATCTCCCTGTGATTGAAATCCCCCATAACCAGCAACTTTGCTCTGCTGGAGTGAGCTCTTCTTGCCATCTCAGCAAGTGTGTCCACCATTGCTCTGTTGCTCTCTTCATATTCCTCTCTTGGCCTCCTGCAGTTCTGTGGTGGATTATACATCACTGCAATGACCACTTTGTGTTCCCCAGACTGAAGTGTACCTACTATGTAGTCTCTTTCTCCCGTCTCATCTATGCCTTCCATTTTCTTGAATTTCCATCTGTTTTTTGCGAGCAGAGCAACCCCACCTCCCTCTCTGCCCCTTCTATCTTTCCTCATGATCCGGTATCCTGGTGGGAAAATTGCATCTGCTATTGTCTCCGTGAGTTTTGTTTCTGTAACTGCTATGATGTCTGGGGACTTCTCATTGATTCTTTCTTGCCATTCCTCGTGTTTATTTGTTAATCCATCTGCATTTGTGTATCAAACCTTCAACTTCTGTTCTAATACTGTAACTGTGGTGCAGGGGGTGGGAACAGAGGGATCGGTGTGTGATGGTTGGTTTGGATTGTTCAGTTGCCTTGGGGGTGTCATCGCTGAAGTCCTTCTGCAGGTGTTTCTGGGGGGTGTGCTTGTCCTTCCATTTGATCCTGGGTTATTCTGCTCCCCTTTTTCATTTCCTCCCATTTCTCCTTTCGTTTTTGAACTCTCTCTTTCATCGTCTTCCTTTCGTCCTGTTTTCTGTCTCGATCGAGGTACACACTCCAGAACTCCTGCTTGCCTCTCAGCCGTGCTTTCTCCTGCAGGATCATGGTTCGGGTTGATTCTGCCTTGAAAATTACTTTGAGAAGCCGATTCCTTTTCTTTGTGAACCACCCGATTCTCCGAAAATTTGCCACCTGGGTCATGTCCCCCTCACCTATCACCTTCATGATGTCTTCAATCGCTTTTTTCTCCTCCTGCTTTCTTTCATCATAAGTTTCCCCTTTAGCTTCGTCTAGCCCATAGACAAACACGGATCTCTCCCTTTCTGCCTCCCACTGTGACTCCCATTGCATCCTCTGTGTTTTATTTCCTCCCCGTGGAGTGTTCCTTCCTTCAGTCCCTTCCCTAGTTATGGCCCCTATGCTTCTTGGTTTGTCCTTCCTGCTCACCTGTTCCTGGCCCCCACAGGTATCTGGCATGGTCCCTGCACATGTCCTAGTTCCTTCAATGTCTTCCAACCTCTCATTCTGTCCTAGTGTGCTCCCTGTCTTTGTTTTGGCCCCATGTGGGTTTGACAGGACCTCTGCATACAGTTTAGTTTCCATGCTCCCTTCAGACCTGTTGTCTGTGTCTGATGTAGCCATTGCCAATGCTACTTTTGTAATATTTTTGTCTCTATGCTGTTTCAGATGTCTCAGCTCCTCTTCTAATCTATCTTGATTTCTGCTGCTGTGGCCTGTTGCTTCCACCATCTGCATTCTGCTGCTAACCTCTCTTCCATCTTCCTTTCCAGCTCATCTAGTCTCCTTCCCCAGTCTTCCTCCCTTTTTTTGAGCTCTGCCTCCCATTCCTCCCTCCCAGATTCGTCCTTGGAGCCCCTTGTCCTCAGCCTGGTTCTAGGTTTCCCCGTTGCTCCACAGAAGGGGGGACGGGTGGTTAGGGGGAGGGGAATAGATGGTTAGGAGGAGAGGGGATGCATGGTTATGGGGGAGGGGAAGGATGGTTATTGGAGGGGTAGAGATAGTTGGGGAGGGGGTTAGATGGTTTGGAGGAGGGGTAGGTGGCTAGGGTTAGGTGGTTAGGGAAGGGGGAGAGGTGGTTAGGGGAGGAGGGAGTAAGCATTTGAGAGAGGGGATGGATGGTCATGCGGGAGGGGGAGGATGGTTATTGGAGGGAGGGAGGTAGTTGGGAGGGTTAGATGGTTTGGGGAGGGGTTAGGTGGTTTGGGGGAGGGGTAGGTAGCTAAGGTAATGTGGTTAGGGAAGGGGGAGAGGTGGTTAGGGAAGGGGAGGTACGTGTTTGTGTCAAGTGTTCGTGTCAAGTGGTGGTGGTGGTGGTGTGTGTGTGTGTGTGTGTGTGTGTGTGTGTACTCACCTAGTTGTACTCACCTAGTTGAGGTTGCGGGGGTCGAGTCCGAGCTCCTGGCCCTGCCTCTTCACTGATCGCTACTAGGTCACTCTCCCTGAACCGTGAGCTTTATCATACCTCTGCTTAAAGCTATGTATGGATCCTGCCTCCACTACAATGCTTCCCAAACTATTCCACTTACTGACTACTCTGTGGCTGAAGAAATACTTCCTAACATCCCTGTGATTCATCTGTGTCTTCAGCTTCCAACTGTGTCCCCTTGTTACTGTGTCCAATCTCTGGAACATCCTGTCTTTGTCCACCTTGTCAATTCCTCTCAGTATTTTGTATGTCGTTATCATGTCCCCCCTATCTCTCCTGTCCTCCAGTGTCGTCAGGTTGATTTCCCTTAACCTCTCCTCGTAGGACATACCTCTTAGCTCTGGGACTAGTCTTGTTGCAAACCTTTGCACTTTCTCTAGTTTCTTCACATGCTTGGCTAGGTGTGGGTTCCAAACTGGTGCCACATACTCCAATATGGGCCTAACGTACACGGTGTACAGGGTCCTGAATGATTCCTTATTAAGATGTCGGAATGCTGTTCTGAGGTTTGCTAGGCGCCCATATGCTGCAGCAGTTATTTGGTTGATGTGCGCTTCAGGAGATGTGCCTGGTGTTATACTCACCCCAAGATCTTTTTCCTTGAGTGAGGTTTGTAGTCTCTGACCCCCTAGACTGTACTCCGTCTGCGGCCTTCTTTGCCCTTCCCCAATCTTCATGACTTTGCACTTGGTGGGATTGAACTCCAGGAGCCAATTGCTGGACCAGGTCTGCAGCCTGTCCAGATCCCTTTGTAGTTCTGCCTGGTCTTCGATCGAGTGAATTCTTCTCATCAACTTCACGTCATCTGCAAACAGGGACACCTCAGAGTCTATTCCTTCCGTCATGTCGTTCACAAATACCAGAAACAGCACTGGTCCTAGGACTGACCCCTGCGGGACCCCGCTGGTCACAGGTGCCCACTCTGACACCTCGCCACGTACCATGACTCGCTGCTGTCTTCCTGACAAGTATTCCCTGATCCATTGTAGTGCCTTCCCTGTTATCCCTGCTTGGTGTGTGTGTGTGTGTGTGTGTGTGTGTGTGTGTGTGTGTGTGTGTGTGTGTGTGTGTGTGTGTGTGTGTGTGTGTGTGTGTATGTGTGTGTATGTGTGTGTATGTGTGTGTATGTGTGTGTGTGTGTATGTGTGTGTGTGTGTGTGTGTGTGTGTGTGTGTGTGTGTGTGTGTGTGTGTGTGTGTGTGTGTGTGTGTGTGTGTGTGTGTGTACTCACCTATTTGTGGTTGCAGGGGTCGAGTCCTAGCTCCTGGCCCCATGTGTGTGTGTGTGTGTGTGAGAGAGAGAGAGAGAGAGGGAGAGATGGTTAGGGGGGTTGGGGATGGGTAGTTGGGGTTGAAAGATCTGTTATACCTCTGTCATGTAGGCTCAAATTTAGTCCCAGCTGTCTTTCCTAGTAATGCTACTCTCTCCACTTATTGCCCATTCTGGATTTAAGTATCAATTACTGCTGGTTATTATCCTATTCCTTGCTCACATTGAGAGAAGACTTCCTAGCTTCCTAAGTACAGTGGACCCCCGGTTAACGATATTTTTTCATTCCAAAAGTACAGTGGACCCCCGGTTAACGATATTTTTTCATTCCAGAAGTACAGTGGACCCCCGCTTAACGATCACCTCCCAATGCGACCAATTATGTAAGTGTATTTATGTAAGTGCGTTTGTACGTGTATGTTTGGGGGTCTGAAATGGACTAATCTACTTCACAATATTCCTTATGTGAGCAAATTCGGTCAGTGCTGGCACCTGAACATACTTCTCGAATGAAAAAATATCGTTAACCGGGGGTCCACAATATGTTCAGGTCCCAGTACTGACCGAATTTGTTCCCATAAGGAATATTGTGAAGTAGATTAGTCCATTTCAGACCCCCAAATATACACGTACAAACGCACTTACATAAATACACTTACATAATTGGTCGCATTGGGAGGTGATCGTTAAGCAGGGGTCCACTGTATTCATACTGCTAATAAATACCGGTAGTAATACCAGTAAATCTGAGGCTTACCAATAGTACTTCTAACACTTATCAATTCTACTTATAAACTACAGAAAGTAACTAGGTTGTAAAATTTAGCTTGTCTCAGCTTCTAGGAGTGTCTACGTTACCCCTCGCTAGACTCTCTCCTCACACTCTCGTGATTAAGTATGAGTGATGGTGAAAGTGTTGAATGATGATGAAAGTTTTTTCTTTCATTTTGGGTCACCCTACCTCAGTGGGAAATGGCCGATGAGTTAAAAAAAAAATACTTCACATAAACATACACGATGTATAATCGCTTAACAAATCACCTCAAAAATTACCTAAAAAACATAATATCAAAAATTAATGTAAATAAATTCTATTTGAAACTACTGCTGCAATAATTGAGTATAACATACCAACAGCAAGGCAGAACTGAAGGATGTTAATGGCTCCCTCTTCTTTCAGAAAGGTGTGGAACAGGTACAACAAACTCTGATCTTTCAACACAGAAGACAAGTTGCAGCGTAGAACCTTGTACAAAAAACAATTATGTTTCACAATGTCTTAAATAGTATAAAGCAGAACAATGACAACTTAAAAAGCTATTAAAATGGTCATTTATATTAACATAAGTAACTACTGGCAGAAATGTGGGCAAGAGAGAATAAAGGTGTGTGAGAATGAGGTCAAAAAGGTATGTGGTGTATTTATAAATGCAGTGCTGGAGTGCTTAGCAAAGGTCTGAGAGTGCGAGAGGGCGAGAAGATGATTATTTAGTAGAATGAGGAGATAAAGAGGGTAACGAGGAGGAAAGTTAGCGTATGTGAGATTTTTACAAGGTAGAAATCATATACTGAAGGAAGAATATGGAGAGCAAAAGAGGTTACAAGAGTGGTCCGGGAGTGCAAAAGAAAAGCCAATGAGAGAATAGTTGAATTTCTATCAGCAAATTTTGCAAAGAGTAAGAAACAGTTTTGGAGATTAATCAAGTGAGAAAGTGTGGGAAGCAAATGAACTTGGCAGTTAAAATCACAAGAGGGAAGATGTTAGATGGGCATATGGAGGTACTATAAAAATGTATAGTATTTGGCCAAGTACCTGAAAGTTAATGATGAAAGGGAGATTGTGATTTCACGCGCTGGACAGTGAGGAATAACGTCACAGAGGTGTAAGGAGACAGGTGGGTGTGGGGAAAAGTGCATGAAGCAGTAGGTAGAATGAAAGTGTGCTGATGTATTATTTAACATATGCACTTGCCAGGGGGGTATACCATCTTTTAAGAGTGAAGAAGAGTAGGAATTGAGTGTGGGGGAGGAGCGTGAGGCATTACGTAGAATGAAAGGGGATAAAGCGGATGGAACTGATGGGATCATGACAGAAATGTTAAAAGCAGGGCAGGATATAGTGTTGGAGTGGTTGGTATTTTTGTTTAAAAAATGTATGAAAGAGGGGAAGGTACCTAGGGATTGGCAGAGAGCATGTACAATTCCTTTATATAAAGGGAAGGGGGGACAAAAGAGAATGTAAAAATTATAGAGGAATAAGTTTACTGAGTATACCAGGAAAAGTGTATGGTAGGGTTATTATTGAAAGAATTAGAGGCAAAACAGAATGTTGGATTGCAGATGAGCAAGGAGGCTTTAGAGTGGGTAGGGGATGTGTAGATTAAGTGTTTACATTGAAGCATATATGTGAACAGTACTTAAATAATGGTAGGGAAGTTTCCACTGCATTTTTGGATTGAGAAAAGGCAAAAAGAAAAGGGAAAAAAGGTGATTGGTGCATTGAGGTATATGTGGAGACAAAAAAGCGTTATCTATGGAGGCAAAGAAGGGAATGTATGAAAGTACAGTGGTACCAACACTCTTATATGGGTGTGAAGCTTGGGTTGTGAATGCAGCAGTGAGGAGGCGGTTGGAGGCAGTGGAGATGCCCTATCTAAGGGCAATGTGTGGTGTAAATATGCATTATGCAGAAAATTCGGAGTGTGGAAATTAGGAGAAGGTGTGGAGTTAATAAAAGTATTAGTCAGAGGGCTGAAGAGGGGTTGTTGAGGTGGTTTGGTCATTTAGAGAGAATGGATCAAAGTAGAATGACACTGAGAGCGTTTAAATCTGTAGGGGAAGGAAGACGAGGTTGGGGTCGTCCTCGAAAAGGTTGGAAGGAAGGGGTAAGGAAGGTTTTCCGGGCGAGGGGCTTGGACTTCCAGCAGGCGAGCATGAGCGTGTTCGATAGGAGTGAATGGAGACGAATGATATTTGGGACATGACGATCTGTTGGAGTGTGAGCAGGGGAATATTTAGTGAAGGGATTCAGGAAAACCGGTTATTTTTATATAGCCGGACTTGAGTACTGGAAATGGGAAGTACAATGCCTGCACTATAAAGGAGGGGTTCGGGATATTGGCAGTTTGGAGGGATACGTTGTGTATCTTTATACGTATATGCTTCTAAACTGTTCTGTTCTGAGCACCTCTGCAAAAACAGTGACTACGTGTGAGTGAGGTGAAAGTGTTGAATGATGAAAGTATTTTCATTTTGGGGATTTTCTTTCTTTTTGGGTCACCCTGCTTCAGTGGGAGATGGCCAAATTGTTAAAAAAAAAAAAAAATAATATGATAGAGTGGATAGGGGAGCAAAGTGGCAGATGCTGCAAGTATATATGGAATAGGTAGTAAGTTACTAAATGCTGTAAAGAGTTTTTATGAGGATAGCGAGGCTCAGGTTAGGGTGTGTAGAAGAGAGGGAGACTACTACTTGGTAAAAGTAGGTCTTAGACAGGGATGTGTAACGTCACCATGGTTGTTTAATATATTTATAGATGGGGTTGTAAAAGAAGTAAATAATGCTAGGGTGTTGGGGAGAGGGGTGGGATTAAATTATGGGGAATCAAATACAAAATGGGAATTGACACAGTTACTTTTTGCTGATGATACTGTGCTTATGGAAGATTCTAAAGAAAAGTTGCAAAGGTTAGTGGACGAGTGTGGGAGTGTGTGTAAAGCTAGGAAGTTGAAAGTGAACATAGAAAACAGTAAGGTGATGAGAGTATCAAATGATTTAGATAAAGAAAATTTAGATATCAAATTGGAGAGGAGGGGTATGTAAGAAGTGAACGTTTTCAGTTATTTGGGAGTTGACGTGTCAGCGGATGGATTTATGAAGAATGAGGTTAACCATAGAACTGATGAAGGAAAAAAGGTGAGTGGTGCACTAAGGTATATGTGGAGACAAAAAACATTATCTATGGAGGCAAAGAAAGCAATGTATGAAAGTATAGTGGTACCAACACTCTTACATGGGTGTGAAGCTTGGGCTGTAAATGCTGCAGCAAGGAGGCAGTTGGAGGCAGTGGAGATGTCCTGTCTAAGGGGCAATGTGTGGTGTAAATATTATGCAGAGAATTCGGAGTGTGGAAATTAGGAGAAGGTGTGGAGTTAATAAAAGCATTAGTCAGAGGGCTGAAGAGGGGTTGCTGAGGTGATTTGGTCATTTAGAGAAAATGGATCAAAGTAGAATGACATGGAGAGCGTATAAATCTGTAGAGGAAGGAAGGAGGGGTAGGGGTCGTCCTCGAAAAGGTTGGAGGGAGGGGGTAAAGGAGGTATTGTGGGCAAGGGGCTTAGACTTCCAGAAAGCATGCGTGAGCGTGTTAGATAGGAGGGAATGGAGACGAGTGATATTTGGGACCTGACGAGCTGTTGGAGTGTGAGCAGGGTAATATTTAGTGAAGGGATTCAGGGAAACCGTTTTTTTTTATATAGCCAGACTTGAGTACTGGAAATGGGAAGTACAATGCCTGCATTTTAAAGGAGGGGTTTGGGATATTGGCAGTTTGGAGGGATATGTTGTATATCTTCATATGTATATGCCTCTAAACTGTTGTGTTCTGGGCACCTCTGCAAAAACAGTGATTATGTATGAGTGAGGTGAAAGTGTTGAATGATGATGAAGGTATTTTCTTTTTGGGTATTTTCTTTCTTTTTGGGTCACCCTGCCTCGGTGGGAGACGGCTGACTTGTTAAAAAAAAAAAATGCAAGAAAGAAAGAAATGTGCCTATGGACTGGCAGAGAGCATGCATAGTTCCAGTCTATAAGTGGACAAGAAAGAATGTAATAATTATAGAAGAATAAGCCTGTTGAGTATACCAGGAAAGAGTAGGGTATGATTTTTACTGAAAGAGTCAAGGGTAAGGAAGGTCAAGAGTATGATTGCAGAGAGGCAAGGAGAATTTAGGAAAAGTAGGGATATGTAGACCAAGTGTTTACAGTGATGTAAGTGAAGAATACCTACTCAGATAACAGTAAGGAGCTCTTTGTTGCATCTATGTACAGTGGAACCTCGGTTGTCGAATTTAATTTGTTCCAGATGACAATTAGACAACCAAAATGGACAACAACCAAAGCAATTTTTCCCATAAAGAATAAAATAAATCAGTTCCTGACCCCAAATGACAATATAATAATTTATTAAAAATGTACTACTACATAAAACTGTAAAAATGAATACTATAAGAAACTTTAACTGAAATACTGTACAGTAAATGAAAATTTAATCGTCTCTTTTCTGTCAGGGAGGAGCTAATGGCACACTGGAAGCAGGAGGTGGAGGAGAGGAGGGGGTATGTTACTGCTTGGAAGGAGAGTCACCTTCTACTAATATGTCAGGCTGCTGTCCTTCTGGTGTTGTTTCTCTTCTTTGTCTCTTTTCACCACTAACACCTTGTTCTGGCTTACTGGTTCTTTGTCTCACTAAAAACTTGTCCAGTGAGGTTTGATTCAGGCTCTACTTAAAAACTTGTCTAAATTGAGACATTACACTGTCACTGTACATGTCAGAGAGACAGATAGCCACTGCTTTGTCTGGATGGTAATTTTCAGCAAACTCCTGAACTTCACACCATTTAGCACACATTTCCTTGACAAGTGCAATGGGCACATCATCCCTTCTCTCTTCTTCCTCTGATGGCAGCTCCTCTTCTGCCACCTGTTGTTGCTCCTTCTGAAGGTCTACAAGTTCTTCTGTGGTGAGTTCAGTTCTATGCTCCTCCACCTCACAATATCCTCTACCGGCTCAGGCTCATCTTCAGAGCCTTCAAAATCCCTGGTTGCCACAAAGTCTGGCCACTGTCTTCCATACTGACTGAATGATCCTGGAAAAGACATTCCTCCAGCCTTTGTCTATAAACCTCAAGCAGGTGAAGATACTGAAATGGTTCTTCCAGAACTCCCTGAGAGTTAAATTTGTTTCGGAAGTGATTTCAAAGCACCTTTAGAAAAGTGCTTTTGTGTAGAGCTTCTTGAAGTTAGAAATGACCTGCTGGTCCATGGGCTGGATGAAAGGAGTGGTGTTAGGAGGCAAGAACTTCACAGTTATAAAACTGAACTCCTCCAGCAACTCGTTTTCCAAGCTTGGAGGACGAGTAGGAGCATCATCCATAAGTAAAAGGGCCCTGAGAGGCTACTGTTTTTTAACAAGGTACTTTTTGAGTGGGAGCAAAGACCTCATGAACCCACTCAATAAAAAACTGAGTTGTTACTTAAGCTTTTGTGTTGGCCCTCCACATCACAGCAATTTTAATTTTCATAACATTGTTTTTCTTAAAAACTCGTGGATTTTCAGAATGATAAACAAGTAAGAGCTCCAATTTCAAGTCCCCACTTGCATTACCACACAGTAACAGAGTGAGGCTGTCTTTCATTGGCTTGTATCCTGGCACTGACTTTTCCTCTTCAGTTATGTAGGCCCTTTTGGGCATTTTCTTCCAAAAGAGGCCAATCGCATTGTCAGTCAACAGCCAAGACAACACACAAAAACCAGGACATTTTTTTCTCGAATTCCTCGTTCAAAAACCGATTGGATCAACAAGTAATATGGTCAACAACTGAGGTTCCACTGTATTTAGAAACAGCATAACAGAGTGGACAGCAAAGCAATGTGGCAAATGTTACAAATGTTTTGAACAGATGGTAACATACTAAAAAAAGCAGTCGAGATTTTTTAATGCAGAGTGAGGCTTAGGTCAGGATATGTACGAGAAAGGGGAGACTTATTTCCCAGAAAAAAAGCAGAATTAGAACAAGGATGCATGATATCACCATGGTTGTTTAACATATTTACTGATGGGGTTGAAAAAGAAGAGAATGTTAGAATATTGGGAATAAGTGTGGGACTGAAAGATGTTGGATCTGATACAGTGGAAGTTATCACAATAACTCTTTACCAATGACACAGGTCTTTTGGGAGAATCTGAAGATATGTTGCAAAGATTAGTGGACAAATCTGCGAGGAAACAAGAAGTAAACATAGAAAAGAGCAAGGTAATGAGATATTAGAAGTCAGAATGGAGGGAAAGAGTACAGAAGAATTGGGTGTATTTAGATATCTGGGCAATTAAGAGCTGCAAGCCATCTGTTGAGCAGGCAGATTGCCGTCCTTGCTTATTTTCTAACCAGATCCATACCCTTTGGAACGTGATGTGCATTACTTGTGAGCCTCAATCCACCAGTGGTGCCACAGTCCACAGTGCTCTGCTCACGTATTTGAAGTATCACATCACCATCACCAAGAGTTGACATTCATTACCCTTGTGTTTTTAATACACTAAGAAACAGGCAACTGTTCCTGCATTTGTTGAGCCACACCTCATTTTCAATTCTGACAAGTCACATGAATGCCTCTGACTGCTGTCCTCCTCAGTCATCGATGCTCTCTCAAGTTTTCCACAAGCTTGTAGGTACACAAAGTTACAGAGTATGTTTTCTGCTAACCTTTCATACATTCTATTCTACATAGTATCTCTATCTACCTATTATTATTTTTTATCACCACATTGGGCTGCTAGACTCCAGGCATTGTTTTTGTTACCCATTTTACATTTGCACCTGGCCACCTCTGCCACACCATGTCGCCCTTGTGTTAACACTTCCTCACAGCAAAAAGTTCCTTCTCGCACTATGGCTCACACCCTCCTATAAGAACAACTTAAAAATTTGCATTTTAAATTTAAAAAAAAAAAAAAAAATAGAGTTCTTATAATAAGCAAATATCTGGGATCCTGGGATCCTCAAACTGTCAAACATACTGATTAGGGATGAAACAACAGTAAACTTTTTGCCAATACTGATACCAATACTCAATTTTAGGCTGATGCCAATACCATCAAAATCAGCCACTACCCACTGGTACCAATACTTTGGCACACCTCTATTACAGATAGAGGCATGACTCACAAAGAATTAAGAAACAAACAGTTAACAATTTGAGTCCTCTTAGTACTTGGGGTTCTAAGTAGTCACTTAGTCCACTTATTGGTAAATCCACCACTGCACCTCAACCTTTTCCTGGTTATCAGACAGACAGACTTTGGAAGACCAACTTTGGGCCCTACAAAATAAACAAAGATCTCCCTCCCTCACATCTTCAAGGTTAAAATGTACCTAGGATTACACATTCAAACAGACTACCACTGAGGGCACCACCATAATGGGTCCACTTCCCCTCTAGTGAACAATCTGAACTCATCTACTGCCAACATTTCCAGACATGGCTCTTAACCCTTTCAGGGTCCGTGCCGTAGATCTACGGCTTTACGTTCAGGGTCCAAACCGTAGATCTACACTATGAGCTCAGCTCACTCTGATAAGATGTGAGCAGTAAATTTGGGCCTAGATATGAGAGAATACATCTATGTGGTATGTGTGCACCACATAAAACAAATCCTGCAGTACAGAGTGCATAATGAGAGAAAAAAACTGAGACCGTAATTTTCGATTAAAATAGCGACTTTGCAGTGTTTTTTCGTATGTTTTTTATAGTTGTATTTGCAATTTCTTGGTCTCATTTAATAGAATGGAAGATATACTACAGAAATAGAGATCATTTTGATTGGTTTTAGTACTGGAAATGGCTTGAAACTGAGCTCAAAGTAGCAGAAATGTTAAATTTTTGCTGATGTTCAAGAGTAAATAAATGACCTCACAAGTCTAATACATGACAGCTGGTGGGTCTAATATACATTCACAAATGTGGTGATATTATTTATACAATTATTACAGTATTGTAAAACAGTAAATCTTCTATTTTTTGGTTTTAATAAAAATTCATTATGTGAATAAAAAATCAAAATGGAATTCATCTGTAAAGCCTGAAAACATAACTAATGAACAGAGGAAATGTTAGTTTAGTTCCAGGAATGCCAGCATTGTTTATTCTGGACCCTATTTTGAAATTGAAATATTTTGAACTTTGCATTAAAATGGTCAAATAACCAATTTCCAGTCACTTTATTTTGTTGTTGAAACAGTTGACTTGGCGATTTCTTGTGCTCAATCGATAGAGTAAAATTAATACTAGTGAAATAACTAGGAATTTGGTTGACTGGAATACTGTAATTGGCCTAAAATGGGAGTCAAAGACAGCAAAATCGCCGATGCGTAAATATTGCCGACACCTCAAAATTCGCGAGAGCATAATTTTGTCAATTTTCCATCAAATTTCATACTTTTTGTTTTATTACCTTCAGAAAAAGATTCTCTACCATTTCAAAAGAAAAAATAACAAAATTATTTTTTTGAAAATTCTTGGACCCTGGTGCACGCTTTGAAATTTTCCTCTGGACCCTGAAAGGGTTAAGATCACGCAGTTAATCATAATCTCATACCACATAATCAGACACTCGATAGCGGAGTTCACCAAGGCCAAAAGAATGAAGGAGCTATTCTTTTACATCACATGTTTTAAAGACTCTCAATGGATCAAGTATTATGGCACAACAATCCCCTCCTGAGACCCATGATGGTGCTGCCATCCTGGTGAAAAGTCACCTAAACCACAAGTTTTTAAAATCTCCCTTTCATATACACTCACAGCCTTGCAGTTAAAATATACAGTGTAAGCAAAAATCTTTACCACCAGCTGTGAATATTAAATTAAAATTTCAGATGGCCCTCTAGTACTTCAATATACTGCATCCCAATCATTGTTTTGTATTTAGAATGGAAGAACAGGCCTGCCCTCCCCTTCACACCACTGAAAGCACTCCACACCATAAAAAAGTCTGAGTGTTTGACACTGTCCTCCGGGGTTACACCAGTGTTTACCATGGGACCGACGAATTTGCTTTGGGAACCATGGATGCACTTTAAGTTGGATTCATCACAAAACATCACTTTCCTCCACTGCTCTGGACCTCAATGCTCATATTTATTATGAAAGTCTAATGTCTTGGCAGTCATAGCCTATGATAACAGCAGAAGTCTTTCTGCAACCTGTGGTGTGTGGTTCTCTACAACACATCCTGGAACAGGATTATGGAGCAGAGCTCTTCTCCAGGCTGAAGAACTTAACACCTCAAAATTATTTCTTCAAGGGGTGATGGACTGATTACATCTCTACTGCTTCCTGGGCCTTCTTTGTATTCAACTAATGAAGCTTAATGTATAGGCGAAACATTTCGGAATACTGATACCTAAATGTTGCACGTGTCTTAATTATTCGCTTACGTGAGTTTTCTTTACTTCAAATGATGAAATTGCAGGGTTCTTTTCAGTAACTGATCTGTCTCTATAGAGGTCTTCTAAGGTCAACCAGGGATTGATTTAGGAGCAGGAATCATGGTGACAGGCAGGTCACATGACCTCCATATGAGACACTTAATAGTCGACTCGAATCAACCTATTTGCCATGCTATTTCCTTCACGGAGAGTTCTCTTCCTTCAAGGAAAACACATTAGCCCTCTACTCCATAGAAAGATAGCTCCCAAGAATGTTCTCAACAATATAATAAAAAATAACACCAAAATAAGAAAATAGGGAAGAAACAAATAAAAAATCTACCTATAAGTCACGAAAAATGGCCCTCGCCACCACTGTTGTATATGCACTGAGGATGCTACAGGTTGCTGCTGTCCCATACTCCAGGCATGTATACAACTACCAGATGCCTGAAACATAAATAAACCCAAGCAAACAGTCTGCACTAGCAAAATATTGTACCCCTTTTGAACCTCAATAAATCTGCCAACACTGTATACAAAACATTTTCTTTACTACATATATGCACCCCAATACCAAACATACATAATTTCTCACTTATACACAAATAACCCACACATATACTCACTCCTTCTCTCCTTTCTGTTCGTGTGACTTTGTAAATGGTCCAAGTCGGACCGAAACATTGTCGTAAGCTCCTCTCTCCTATGTACAGGTTATTTGTGTATTGTTCTAGTCACGGTATTGTGCCTTTCTGTTAGCTATTTCTCACTTATCTGTGTGCTAGAAGGTAGACACACCTGTTTACCTTCTAGCACACATCCCTGCACCACAACAGAAGTCAACAACTCAACCTCCAACTGTTTCTATTAACCCTTTGACTGTCGCGGCCGTATATATACGTCTTACGAGGTACCGTGTTTGACATATATATACTCATAAATTCTAGCGGATTCAAATCAAGCAGGAAAAAGCTGGTAGGCCCACATGTGAGAGAATGGGTCTGTGTGGTCAGTGTGCACCATATAAAAAAAATCCTGGAGCACGCAGTGCATAATGAGAAAAAAAAAACTGACCGTTTTTTAATTAAAATGCCGACTTTGTGGTCTATTTTCATATAATGTTTATGGTTGTATTCTCGTTTTCTTGGTCTCATTTGATAGAATGGAAAACATATTATAGAAATAGAGGTGATTTTGACTGATTTTACTATAAAAAGAACCTAGAAATGGAGCTCAAAGTAGGGGAAATGTTTGATTTTTGCCAATGTTCAAAAGTAAACAAGTGATGCCATTGTCCAATAAATGTCCAACTAGCCATTCTAATATGCAGTCATGAATGGGTTCATGTTATTTATACAATTATTACAGTATTGCAGTAGTCTGCATAATAGTAAGTCTTCTATTTTTTGTTCGAATAAAAATTCAAAACAGAAAGCAAGAGTAATATCAGAGGGGCCTGGAGACATGACTGATGAGCAAAGAATATGTTATTTTAGAGCCAGGAATGTCTGCATTGTTCATTCTGGACCTTATTTTGAAATTGTCATATTTTTTAGTTTTCGTGAAATTGGCCAAATTGCAAATTTCTGACCACATTATTAGGTAGTTGAAATCGGTAAATGGGCAGTTTCTTGTACTCAATCGATAGAAAAAATGGAGTTCTAAAGAAATAGCTATGAGTTTGGGCGACTGGAACAATGGAATTAGCCGAAAATAGGGCTCAAAGTGGGCGAAATCGCCGATTTGTAAACAGAGCCGAGGTTGCTAACTTCGCGAGAGCATAATTCCGTCAGTTTTCCATCAAATTTCGTTTTTTTGGTGTCATTACAATCGGGAAATGATTCTCTATCATTTCATAAGAAAACATATTTTTTTTTTTTAAATTTTGCGACACCAGGAGACACCTCAGGATTGGGGGTTGCGACAGTCAAAGGGTTAAGAGCACACACAAAAAGTAATACACCTGGGCCCACACTTCAACATCTTCTATGGACATTACACCAAGGAGAGGTTTCATATCATTCTAATAAACAAGATCACCTCTCATCTCTAACATTACATCTTACCAGGCCGCCTTACAGGTTCAAACCATATTCTCATCACCCTGCACATCTCACTTAACTTATTTCTTATCTCCATTACACCATCCTACTCATCCAAACATGCAAACTGGGGCACATTCAAACAACACATAGACAACACAAATTGTATATGACTACAACAACAAACCTATCATACACATTACACTCAACTCAACCTAATACACAACACCATCACACAGACATACAAAAAAGCTATTCCTAAACAAATACATGTTACTCACTACTCTCTTTCTGTTGCTAGACTTAAACATCTCATCTTTTGTTACCACAACTGCTTCACCACCAACTCCCACTGATACACCCAAGTGCTGTACCAGGGGAAGGGCTCACCATCCTAAGCAACTACAATCTCTGTTGTTTAGGGGATGACTACAACAAAAACATGCCCTCTCTCAAAGCAAAGCTGAAAAACAACACATCACCAACCTGGAAGAATTTTAAGTTCATTTGGGAATATTGTACATCTTCCACCCTCATCCACCCTGTCTTTCTGTACTCGAGAACACCCGCCATAAAACAGAGGAACACGCTACATAGCCATCAGATCACACCACACTGCCTCATGTATCTAGCCTCCCTCACTTCCATGCAACAACTCAACATTCTCTTCACCAATTCTGACATCAAAACGATTCTCACCCACCTCCTTTCAAAATGACCTTTAAGCCTCAAGTACATCATGTTAAAACAACTCCCTGACTCATTACCTATCCAACCTTCCTTAATGCTTCCTTAGCCTTTGGCTACTTCCCCATACTATTCAAGTCTATCACAGCTATACTCATCCCAAAACCAAACAAAGATCTCGCCAACCTTAAAAACTACCAGCCAATTAGTCTCCTGGATACACTTGGCAAAATACACAAACGACATCAAACTCTGCCTTTGCAGACACCTAGAACACAACACCAGGATGCTCTTATCATAATTCAATTACAATCACATCACAGAACACACAGTCAAAAGAAAGCTCATTGCAAAAAGACAAAATCTTTGATACTGTCTAGCAAGACTCAAATTCAAACAATTTCAACCTCCAGCTTAGTGCACAAAAATTCCTGTGTAATTTCCTGAATAATCACGTGATGAGACTTACCGCAACAAGACCATGTGCAACCCACTAACATACACAACCTACTAACATACACAACCTATTTTACTCCCTATATATACATGTATCCAAACTACTCTACAGATAAATTCTCCTCCCTACCTTCCCCAAGGCCTGTTTTAACAAGCCTAGGCCTTAAATATGTCTGTTTTTCCCCTTGCTCTTCAATATTTTTAACTTCCATAATGTTGACCTCCACTGTTGTGAAGGGGTGTACTAATGCCACATGATCTGTGTTTTGTGACATGCTATTTTCCATGTCTACACCAACCTACCAGCCATCATGACACTGCTATACTATAAATTTCCTAGTCACTTAGCAGCTTGGTTTAGCACTGGCTAAAATTTCCTCTCACCAACCTATTCTTCCTCTATTCCCAATTCCCCACTCACCCTTTTTCTTCCAGGGGATTTCCCTGTTCTCTAGTCATAGTTGTAGATATTTAAAAGTGAACATGTTAGCAGATGTGTCTATGAAAGATGAGGCTGTACCCTAAAATATAAGGAAAAAGGTAGATGGGGTGCTGAGGCATCAATGGAAAGTGTATCAGCAGGAGCAAAAAAAAGAAAGGAGAATGTATCAGAGTACAATAGTATCAACACTCTTATACAAGTGTAATGCATGGGTTTTGAAAGTTGAAATGAGGAGGCAACTGGAAGGTAGTAGGTAGTAGGTTGGAATAGGTAGTAGGTTGGTAGACAGCAACCACCCAGGGAAGTACTACCGTCCTGCCAGATAACTGTGAAACAAAAACCTGTAACTGTTTTGCATGATGGTAGGATTGCTGGTTTCTTTTTCTGTCTCATAAACACGCTAAGATAACAGGGATATCTTGCTACTCCTACTTACACTTTGGTCACACTTCACAGACACGCACATGCATATATATATATACATACATCTAGGTTTTTCTCCTTTTTCTAAATAGTTCTTGTTCTTTTTTATTTCTTCTATTGTCCATGGGGAAGTGGAAAAGAATCTTTCCTCCGTAAGCCATGCGTGTCGTATGAGGCGACTAAAATGCCGGGAGCAATGGGCTAGTAACCCCTTCTCCTGTATACAATTACTAAAAAAGAGAAGAAGAAAAACTTTATAAAACTGGGTTGCTTAAATGTGCGTGGATGTAGTGCGGATGACAAGAAACAGATGATTGCTGATGTTATGAATGAAAAGAAGTTGGATGTCCTGGCCCTAAGCGAAACAAAGCTGAAGGGGGTAGGAGAGTTTCAGTGGGGGGAAATAAATGGGATTAAATCTGGAGTATCTGAGAGAGTTAGAGCAAAGGAAGGGGTAGCAGTAATGTTAAATGATCAGTTATGGAAGGAGAAAAGAGAATATGAATGTGTAAATTCAAGAATTATGTGGATTAAAGTAAAGGTTGGATGCGAGAAGTGGGTCATAATAAGCGTGTATGCACCTGGAGAAGAGAGGAATGCAGAGGAGAGAGAGAGATTTTGGGAGATGTTAAGTGAATGTATAGGAGCCTTTGAACCAAGTGAGAGAGTAATTGTGGTAGGGGACTTGAATGCTAAAGTAGGAGAAACTTTTAGAGAGGGTGTGGTAGGTAAGTTTGGGGTGCCAGGTGTAAATGATAATGGGAGCCCTTTGATTGAACTTTGTATAGAAAGGGGTTTAGTTATAGGTAATACATATTTTAAGAAAAAGAGGATAAATAAGTATACACGATATGATGTAGGGCGAAATGACAGTAGTTTGTTGGATTATGTATTGGTAGATAAAAGACTGTTGAGTAGACTTCAGGATGTACATGTTTATAGAGGGGCCACAGATATATCAGATCACTTTCTAGTTGTAGCTACACTGAGAGTAAAAGGTAGATGGGATACAAGGAGAATAGAAGCATCAGGGAAGAGAGAGGTGAAGGTTTATAAACTAAAAGAGGAGGCAGTTAGGGTAAGATATAAACAGCTATTGGAGGATAGATGGGCTAATGAGAGCATAGGCAATGGGGTCGAAGAGGTATGGGGTAGGTTTAAAAATGTAGTGTTAGAGTGTTCAGCAGAAGTTTGTGGTTACAGGAAAGTGGGTGCAGGAGGGAAGAGGAGCGATTGGTGGAATGATGATGTAAAGAGAGTAGTAAGGGAGAAAAAGTTAGCATATGAGAAGTTTTTACAAAGTAGAAGTGATGCAAGGAGGGAAGAGTATATGGAGAAAAAGAGAGAAGTTAAGAGAGTGGTGAAGCAATGTAAAAAGAGAGCAAATGAGAGAGTGGGTGAGATGTTATCAACAAATTTTGTTGAAAATAAGAAAAAGTTTTGGAGTGAGATTAACAAGTTAAGAAAGCCTAGAGAACAAATGGATTTGTCAGTTAAAAATAGGAGAGGAGAGTTATTAAATGGAGAGGTAGAGGTATTGGGAAGATGGAAGGAATATTTTGAGGAATTGTTAAATGTTGATGAAGATAGGGAAGCTGTGATTTCGTGTATAGGGCAAGGAGGAATAACATCTTGTAGGAGTGAGGAAGAGCCAGTTGTGAGTGTGGGGGAAGTTCGTGAGGCAGTAGGTAAAATGAAAGGGGGTAAGGCAGCCGGGATTGATGGGATAAAGATAGAAATGTTAAAAGCAGGTGGGGATATAGTTTTGGAGTGGTTGGTGCAATTATTTAATAAATGTATGGAAGAGGGTAAGGTACCTAGGGATTGGCAGAGAGCATGCATAGTTCCTTTGTATAAAGGCAAAGGGGATAAAAGAGAGTGCAAAAATTATAGGGGGATAAGTCTGTTGAGTGTACCTGGTAAAGTGTATGGTAGAGTTATAATTGAAAGAATTAAGAGTAAGACGGAGAATAGGATAGCAGATGAACAAGGAGGCTTTAGGAAAGGTAGGGGGTGTGTGGACCAGGTGTTTACAGTGAAACATATAAGTGAACAGTATTTAGATAAGGCTAAAGAGGTCTTTGTGGCATTTATGGATTTGGAAAAGGCGTATGACAGGGTGGATAGGGGGGCAATGTGGCAGATGTTGCAAGTGTATGGTGTAGGAGGTAGGTTACTGAAAGCAGTGAAGAGTTTTTACGAGGATAGTGAGGCTCAAGTTAGAGTATGTAGGAAAGAGGGAAATTTTTTCCCAGTAAAAGTAGGCCTTAGACAAGGATGTGTGATGTCACCGTGGTTGTTTAATATATTTATAGATGGGGTTGTAAGAGAAGTAAATGCGAGGGTCTTGGCAAGAGGCGTGGAGTTAAAAGATAAAGAATCACACACAAAGTGGGAGTTGTCACAGCTGCTCTTTGCCGATGACACTGTGCTCTTGGGAGATTCTGAAGAGAAGTTGCAGAGATTGGTGGATGAATTTGGTAGGGTGTGCAAAAGAAGAAAATTAAAGGTGAATACAGGAAAGAGTAAGGTTATGAGGATAACAAAAAGATTAGGTGATGAAAGATTGAATATCAGATTGGAGGGAGAGAGTATGGAGGAGGTGAACGTATTCAGATATTTGGGAGTGGACGTGTCAGCGGATGGGTCTATGAAAGATGAGGTGAATCATAGAATTGATGAGGGAAAAAGAGTGAGTGGTGCACTTAGGAGTCTGTGGAGACAAAGAACTTTGTCCTTGGAGGCAAAGAGGGGAATGTATGAGAGTATAGTTTTACCAACGCTCTTATATGGGTGTGAAGCGTGGGTGATGAATGTTGCAGCGAGGAGAAGGCTGGAGGCAGTGGAGATGTCATGTCTGAGGCCAATGTGTGGTGTGAATATAATGCAGAGAATTCGTAGTTTGGAAGTTAGGAGGAGGTGCGGGATTACCAAAACTGTTGTCCAGAGGGCTGAGGAAGGGTTGTTGAGGTGGTTCGGACATGTAGAGAGAATGGAGCGAAACAGAATGACTTCAAGAGTGTATCAGTCTGTAGTGGAAGGAAGGCGGGGTAGGGGTCGGCCTAGGAAGGGTTGGAGGGAGGGGGTAAAGGAGGTTTTGTGTGCGAGGGGCTTGGACTTCCAGCAGGCATGCGTGAGCGTGTTTGATAGGAGTGAATGGAGACAAATGGTTTTTAATACTTGACGTGCTGTTGGAGTGTGAGCAAAGTAACATTTATGAAGGGATTCAGGGAAACCGGCAGGCCGGACTTGAGTCCTGGAGATGGGAAGTACAGTGCCTGCACTCTGAAGGAGGGGTGTTAATGTTGCAGTTTAAAAACTGTAGTGTAAAGCACCCTTCTGGCAAGACAGTGATGGAGTGAATGATGGTGAAAGTTTTTCTTTTTCGGGCCACCCTGCCTTGGTGGGAATCGGCCGGTGTGATAATAAAAAAAAAAAAAAAAAAATAAAATAACTGGAAGGAGTGGAGATGACATGCTTGAGAGCACTGTTTAGTGTAAATATTATGCAGAGAATTTGGAGTGCAGAAATTAGAAGACAGAGTGGGGTCACCACACAGCTTCACCATGTAGCAGTGCATCTTAAAACCTAAGATATAGATATACTCAGGTATAGGTTAAGGTTTTAGGGTGCAGTGTACTACATTGTGTGCTACTCATTTAGTTTCTTTTGATAACCATCCTTCAACCATTACACTAATTTCTTGTATTAATTCAGACATTTTAATTTTTTTTTTTTTAGCTAAAACATAATTACTGCACTTTATTTTCTCATAATTTAGATGACTGCTTTCCCAAAATGAAACTAACCAGAACCCCAGTGAAATGCTAACGCTTGAGATCACTGCCTTACAGAGTTACGAGGGTGTGTGTTGACCGAAGCAAAGTTCTTGAGTAGAAGAACCTCTGGCTCAGGTTTATGAGGTAACCACGGTGATGAGTCACGACTCAGAAGAAGAAGAAATATTAAATTCAATGTGTCAGGGTTTGCTAGCAGGTCCAAGGCTTGCAGTAATAACACTCGACCCAATAACTCTTCTAAAAATGTGCGCCCCAACCTGAAAAACACAACATTACATTCTATAGACAACCTAAAATTTCTGAGCAGTATATATACTGTATTGTATATATGCATACATATATATACAGCCTTTCTTCACTTGGCGATGTACTCGTTTACCAACAACTCAAACTTACAACAGGCTCCATGAGCAGTATGCATACCTAAATAATGCATATTAGAGTTCATTTCCTCTATGTTTATTACAATATACAATACAGAATAAGATGAAGAAAATTGTCAAAGCGGGAAGTCTGAATGTGCGTGCATGTTGTGCAAATGATAAGAAAGAGACGATTGTGGATGTTATGAATGAGAAGAAGCTGGATGTCCTGGCTTTAAGTGAAACAAAGCTGAAGGGGGTGGGAGAGTTTCAGTGGAGAGGAATAAATGGGATTAGGTCAGGGACTTCAAACAGAGTTAGAGCTAAAGAAGGAGTAGCAATAATGTTGAAGGATAAGTTACGACAGGAAAAGAGGAGCTATAAATGTATTAATTCAAGGATTATGTGGAGTAAAATAAAGGTTGTATGTGAAAAGTGGGTTATAGTAAGAGTATATGCACCTGGAGAAGAAAGAAGAGTAGAGGAGAGAGAGAGATTTTGGGAAATAATGAGTGAATGCGTGGGGAGATTTGAACCAAGTGTGAGAGTACTTGTGGTTGGGGATTTCAATGCTGAAGTGGGTAAAAATGTTATGGAGGGAGTAATAGGTAAATTTGGGGTGCCAGGGGTAAATGTAAATGGGGAGCCTTTAATTGAGCTATGTGTAGAAAGAGATTTGGTAATAAGTAATACATATTTTATGAAAAAGAGGATAAATAAATATACAAGGTATGATGTAGCACGTAATGAAAGTAGTTTGTTAGATTATGTATTGGTGGATAAAAGGTTGATGGGTAGGCTCCAGGATGTACATGTTTATAGAGGGGCAAATGATATATCGGATCATTATTTAGTTGAAGCTACAGTTAGAGTAAGAGGTAGATGGGAAAAGAGGAAGGTGGCAACAACAAGTAAGAGGGAGGTGAAAGTGTATAAACTAAGGGAGGAGGAAGTTCAGGTGAGATATAAGCGACTATTGGCAGAAAGGTGGGCTAGTGCAAAGATGAGTAGTGAGGGGGTTGAAGAGGGTTGGAATAGTTTTAAAAATGTAGTATTAGAATGTGGGGCAGCAGTTTGTGGTTATAGGAGGGTGGGGGCAGGAGGAAAGAGGAGTGATTGGTGGAATGATGAAGTAAAGGGTGTGATAAAACAGAAAAAGTTAGCTTATGAGAGGTTTTTACAGAGCAGAAGTGTTATAAGAAGAGCAGAGTATATGGAGAGTAAAAGAAAGGTGAGGAGAGTGGTGAGAGAGTGCAAAAGGAGAGCAGATGATAGAGTGGGAGAGGCACTGTCAAGAAATTTTAATGAAAATACGAAAAAATTTTGGATCGAGTTAAACAAGTTAAGAAAGTCTAGGGAATGTATAGATTTGTCAGTTAAAAACAGAGTAGGGGAATTAGTAGATGGGGAGATGGAGGTATTAGGTAGATGGCGAGAATATTTTGATGAACTTTTAAATGTTGAGGAAGAAAGGGAGGCAGTAATTTCATGCACTGGTCATAGAGGTATACCATCTTTTAGGAGTGAAGAAGAGCAGAATGTTAGTGTGGTGGAGGTACGTGAGGCATTACATAGAATGAAAGGGGGTAAAGCAGCTGGAACTGATGGGATCATGACAAAAATGTTAAAAGCAGGGGGGGGATATAGTGTTGGAGTGGTTGGTACTTTTGTTTAATAAATGTATGAAAGAGGAGAAGGTACCTAGGGATTGGCAGAGAGCATGTATAGTCAGGGCCGGATTACCGCATAGGCAAACTAGGCATTTGCCTAGAGCCCCGCACATTTGGGGGCCCCGCGGTCCAAGGGGTTCAGGGGCTCATCCAAGACTGTGCACATGGTGCAAGTGCAAAGGGGTCCCTACCTAAAAAGTTCAAGTGTTTGGAGAGTAAAATTGATTTTTAAAAATTAATCAAAACAAAAATAAATAATGAAATAAAATAAAATAAAAATAAATAAACCTAACCATAGATGGCAACACTCAACACGCCTTTGTTTACATCAGAACAGCTGTTTTTTCCCACTAATGGGTGAGTATGGGATATTCCTCTCCAACTTTCTGTAGTTTATATGATTTGATAGTCTTATGCATGATGCAATGATAACAATAATGGTCAGTGATTTATAAAGGGAATAATAGTGCTGTAGTGGTTATGCTGAATATAATAGGTACATGATGTCACTACTTTAATAGCCTAATCTAGTAATACTATGCTGTCTTGAGTTTATTCTCTTTAAAATGCATGATTTAACAAGATAGTTATAATGGCTGTTGGTAAATGGTTTTGGTTGTCTTGATGTACTTTCCCTATTAAATTTAATCTAAATAGCCAGAATGTATTTAATTAGACCTTAAACAGGCTCACACAGACCCCCCCCCAACCCCCAAGCTGGAAGGGGTTGCTTCGCTTACCCGTAACTCAAAGGGGCCCCGCCAATCTGAATAGCCTAGGGCCCGGAGACTTCTTAATCCGGCCCTGTGTATAGTCCCTTTATGTAGAGGGAAAGGGGACAAAAGAGACTGTAAAAATTATAGAGGAATAAGTTTACTGAGTATACCAGGAAAAGTGTACGGTAGGATTATAATTGAAAGAATTAGAGCTAAGACAGAATGAAGGATTGCGGATGAGCAAGGAGGTTTCAGAGTGGGTAGGGGATGTGTAGATCAAGTGTTTACATTGAAGCATATATGTGAACAGTATTTAGATAAAGGTAGGGAAGTTTTTATTGCATTTATGGATTTAGAAAAGGCATATGATAGAGTGGATAGGGGAGCAATGTGGCAGATGTTGCAAGTATATGGAATAGGTGGTAAGTTACTAAATGCTGTAAAGAGTATTTATGAGGATAGTGAGGCTCAGGTTAGGGTGTGTAGAAGAGAGGGAGACTACTTCCCGGTAAAAGTTGGTCTTAGACAGGGATGTGTAATGTCACCGTGGTTGTTTAATATATTTATAGATGGGGTTGTAAAAGTAGTAAATGGTAGGGTGTTGGGGAGAGGGGTGGGATTAAATTATGGGGAATCAAATACAAAATGGGAAGTGACACAGTTACTTTTTGCTGATGATACTGTGCTTATGGGAGATTCTAAAGAAAGAATTGCAAAGGTTAGTGGATGAGTTTGAGAGTGTGTGTAAAGGTATAAAGTTGAAAGTGAACATAGAAAAGACTAAGGTGATGAGGGTATCAAATGATTTAGATAAAGAAAAATTGGATATCAAACTGGGGAGTAGGAGTATGGAAGAAGCGAATGTTTTCAGATACTTGGGAGTTGACGTGTCAGCAGATGGATTTATGAAGGATGAGGTTAATCATAGAATTGATGAGGGAAAAAAGGCGAGTGGTGCGTTGAGGTATATGTGGAGTCAAAAAACCTTATCGATGGAGGCAAAGGAGGGAATGTATGAAAGTATAGTAGTACCAACACTCTTATATGAGTGTGAAGCTTGGGTTGTGGATGCAGAAGCGAGGAGGCGGTGGGAGGCAGTGGAGATGTCCTGTCTAAAGGAAATGTGTGGTGTAAATATTATGCAGAAAATTCGGAGTCTGGAAATTAGGAGAAGGTGTGGGGTTAATAAAAGTATTAGTCAAAGGGCTGAAGAGTGGTTGTTGAAGTGGTTTGATCATTTAGAGAGAATGGATCAAAGTAGAATGACATGGAGAGCATTTAAATCTGTAGGAGAAGGAAGGCGGGGTAGAGGTCATCCTCGAAAAGGTTGGAAGGAAGGGGTAAGGGATTTTTTATGGGCGAGGGGCTTGGACTTCCAGCAGGTGTGCATGAGCATGTTCGATAGGAGTAAATGGAGATGAATGGTATTTGGGACCTGACGATCTGTTGGAGTGTGAGCAGGGTAATATTTAGTGAAGGGATTCAGGGAAACCGGTTATTTTATATAGCCGGACTTGAGTTCTGGAACTGGGAAGTACAATGCCTGCACTCTAAAGGAGGGGTTTTGGGACATTGGCAGTTTGGAGGGATATGTTGTGTATCTTTATACGTATATGCTTCTAAACTGTTGTGTTCTGGGCACCTCTGCAAAAACAGTGATTATGTGTGAGTGAGGTGAAAGTGTTGAATGATGATGAAAGTATTTTCTTTTTGGGGATTTTCTTTCTTTTTGGGTCACCCTGCCTCGGTGGGAGATGCCAACTTGTCGAAAAAAAAAAAAAACAGTACACTACTGTATAAATATAGTAGACTGTCATTTAACACAGTACAGTAGGGCCCCACTTTACAGTGTTTCGCTTTACGGCGTTCCGCTAATACGGTTATTTCAAATTATGACCAAAACTCGCTATACGGCTCTCCCCACCTGACTTTCTAATACGGTCACCGCGCCCCACCCTGTTTGTTTACATTCTCTGTGAGATCCGTAAGCACTAAGTCTCTCCATTATGTCTGGAAACTCCAAAATTTCAAGTGTTTTTAACCCTTTGAGGGTCGACAGGCCCTCTCCGAAACTTGTTCTCAGGGTCGGCCAAATTTAAAAAAAAAAAAAAAATGATTTTCTCTTATGAAAAGATAGAGAATCTTTTCCCGATCATAAGGACACCAAAAGTTTGAAATTTGATGGAAAACTTACAGAATCATGCTCTCGTAAATTTAGCGGTCTCGGCGATGTTTACGCATCGGCGATTTTGCCCACTTTGAGCCCCATTTTCGGCCAATTCCAATGTACTAGTCGACAAAAAATATGAATATTTCGCTAGAACTCCATTTTTTCTATCGAATGGGTGCAAGAAACCACCCATTTATGAAATTCAACTATCCAGTACAGTGGTCAGAATTTAGCAATTTTGCCAATTTCACACAAATTTCAAAAGATGCCAATTTCCGAATAATGTCCAGAATAAACAAGAAAGACATTCCTGGCACTAAAATGACATTTCCTCTGGTCATTAGTCACGTCTCAAGGCCCCTCTTATATTCTTTTGCTGTCCACTTTGAATTTTTATTCTCACAAAAAATATAAGATTTACTGTTATGCAGACTACTGCATTAGTGTAAAAAATGGTATAAATATTATTGGTGCACTTGTGAAAGAATATTAGACTCACCAGTTGACGTGCATTGCACGCTTGGCACGATTTGCTTACTTTTGAAATTTGGTAAAAATCGAACATTTCTGCTACTTTGAGCTCAATTTCAAGGTATCTTTCATTGTAAAACCAGTCAAAATCATCTCAATTTCTGTAATATGTCTTCCATTCTATAAAATGAGACCAAGAAAACTAGAATACAACAATAAATACCATACGAAAATACAGTGCAAAGTCGCTGTTTTATTCCAAAAAAATGGTCAAAGTTTTTTTTTCTCATTATGCACTGTATGCTGCAGGATTTTTTTTAGACTGTGCACACTGACCACATAGACCCATTCTTTCATATGAAGGCCTACCAGCTTTCTCCCACTAGATTTGAGGGCGCTAGAATTTAGGCGTACTAGTACGTCAAAAACCCTGGGTCGTAAGCCATACTAGTACGTCCGAAACCCTCAAAGGGTTAAAAGTTGTTTCATATTTTATATATACTCTGATAATTATACTCATGTATACCTGTACCTAAATAAACTTACATACTGTGCTGGTATGCGGGTACACATTAAAATCAGTAAGAGTGCCTTATATCTCGAGACATCATATTAGTAATGATAATAATAATCACATTCTCACTTAAATGTCGTATATTATGTTAATATACACATTTTCATTAATCCATCTATGATATTTTTTCAAAATTATATAATAAACATGCTGCATAACATATAAAGATGATAAATATACCCCACAGTAGAATAAATAAACATATACAGTGGACCCCCGCATACCATACGCATCACATAACGTTCAATCTGCATACCGCTCGCTTTTATCGCAAAAATTTTGCCTCGCATACTGCTCAAAAACCCGCTCACCGCTCTTCGTCCGAGACGCGTCCAATGTGCGCCCTTAGCCAGCCTCACATGTGCCGCCGGTGGCATTGTTTACCAGCCAGCCTCCGCGGTAACATCCAAGCATACAATCGGAACATTTCGTATTATTACAGTGTTTTTGGTGATTTTATCTGCAAAATAAGTGACCATGGGCCCCAAGAAAGCGTCTAGTGCCAACCCTACAGCAATAAGGGTGAGAATTACTATAGAGATGAAGAAAAAGATCATTGATAAGTATGAAAGTGGAGTGCGTGTCTCCGAGCTGGCCAGGTTGTATAATAAACCCCAATCAACCATCGCTACTATTGGTGGTACAGCTGCTGCTGCTGCTGTAGCATCGTCTGCTGCTGCTGTAGCATCGTCTGCTGCTGCTGTAGCACTGTCAGCTGCTGCTGCTGCTGCTGCTGTAGCACCGTTGTTGGTGTGGCTTATTGAGAATACCAAGAAACAATTAACCCCAGAGGATTTGCCACCCAGGATAACCCAAAAAAGTCAGTGTCATCGAAGACTGTCTAACTTATTTCCATTGGGGTCCTTAATCTTGTCTCCCAGGATGCAACCCACACCAGTCGACTAACACCCAGGTGAACAGGGAAAAATGCCTGGAACTAGTGCTCATATTGGTGAATTTAAAGCCAGCAAAGGTTGGTTTGAGAGATTTAAGAATCGTAGTGGCATACACAGTGTGATAAGGCCTGTTCTGGAAGAAAATGCCAAACAGGACCTACAGTACTCAGGAGGAAAAGGCACTCCCAGGACACAGTGTCTCATCAGTCATTGCTGCATCTTCAATAAAGGTAAGTGTCATTTATTCTTCATTTAGTAGAGTAGTACATGCACAATATATATTGTGCATGTACTACTCTACTATTGTGCATGTATCCTTCTCTTTGTGTGTAGGAAAATGTATATTTCATGTGGTAAAATTTTTTTTTTTCATACTTTTGGGTGTCTTGCACGGATTAATTTGATTTCCATTATTTCTTATGGGGAAAATTCATTCGCATACCGATCATTTCGCATAACAATGAGCCCTCTTGCACGGATTAAAGTCGCTATGCGGGGGTCCACTGTATATGAAATGCGGTAGCCAGGCGACTTGCACAAATGACGCCACATTAGAAATGATAATAATAATAATAATAATAATCACCGAGTCTCATTAAATGTCGTATATTACGTTAATATACACATTTTCTTTAATCCATCCATGATATTTTTATCAAAATTATATAATAAACACGATACATAACATATAAAGATGATAAATACACTCCACAGTAGAATAAATAAACATAAATATGAGATGTGGTAGCCAGATAACTTGTACAAGTGACGGCAAGAATAACATTTTCTCTAATCTAGCATAAGATAAAATGTGTTACTAGGGGTAACTGTTGAAAATTATTCCTTTCATATGTATGTAAGTTTATATATTCAGGTATACACAAATAAAGTTACATAGATTATCATACATAACAGCATATGTGTAGAGAACCTAGGATAACCCAAAAAAGTCAGAGTGACTCATTTCCACTGCTTTCACTCAGAGTGTCATTTCTTCTAAAAATGGTGTTACATGAGAATGGGAGTGTTCTTCTTTATTTATTCTACCATATCAATGTAGAGACAACTTGTACACAATGTAACTTGTACACAAACCAGACGTGTACACTTTGTTTACAAAACTTACATCCGCCTGGTTTCTTTACACAACTCTGCATCTGTCCTCCCTCATGTACTCATTCATTTATTCTCATTCTCACTCTCATTCTCTCTCTCATTTTCATTCTCTCTCTCATTCTCTCTCTCATTCTCACTCTCATTCTCATTCTCTCTCTCATTCTCTCTCTCTCTCATTCTCTCTCTCATTCTCTTCTCTCTCTCATTCTCTCTCTCATTCTCATTCTCTCTCTCATTCTCATTCTCTCTCTCTCTCTCTCTCTCTCTCTCATTCTCTCTCTCTCATTCTCATTCTCTCTCATTCTCATTCTCTCTCATTCTCATTCTCTCTCCCTCATTCTCTCTCTTTGATTCTCTCTCTTTGATTCTCTCTCTCTCATTCTCTCTCTCTCTCATTCTCTCTCTCTCTCATTCTCTCTCTCTCTCATTCTCTCTCTCTCTCATTCTCTCTCTCATTCTCTCTCTCTCTCATTCTCTCTCTCTCTTTCTCTCTCTCTCTTTCTCTCTTGTTCTCTCTCTCTCATTCTCTCTCTCTCTCATTTATTCATTTCATCTCATTTACTCACCCCTGACCCTACATTAAGACTACAAATATTTTAAGGTAAGTAATGAGTGAACTGTATATGCATTTTATCGCTCTGGGATGCTTAAATATCATAGAATAGTATGTGTGGGTGGAATGTATGGTAGCCTGGCTGACTACCATACATACCACACTTGATTTCTTACACTAAATACTATTCATCTCACCCTAGATTAAGACTACAAATATTTTAAGGTAAGTAATGAGTAAACTGTATATGCATTTTATCGCTCTAGGATGCTTAAATGTAATAGAATATTATGTGTAGGTGGGGTGGCCTGGTATGGTAGCCTGGCTGACTACCATACATATCACACTTGATTTCTTACAATAAATACTACTCATCTCACCCTAGATTAAGACTACAAATATTTTAAGGTAAGTAATGAGTGCACTATGTGTGTATTGTACTTTTTTATTGTTTTTTTGATGCCTGGTTCTATTGCTAACTTAATATATCTTAGTGTAAACTTGTTATCTAGTATTTGTATACATTTATAAGGGGAAAAATAAAAGTGTTCCACTTTACAGCGATTTCCACTTTAAAGCGGTAGCCTGGAACCTAACCTGCCATGTAAGTGGGGCCCTACTGTACTTACAGTCCTGAAAATGGTGTGCTAGGTAAAACCATGCTAGATGAACTGAAGAACTTATCGGAAAAATAGGGTTAAGTTTCTGGGAGCCATAAAAAAGCCAAACAACTTTTTTTTAGGCCTCCACATCTTACAAAAATAAAAGTGAATATGTAACTGTAGTTCATTGTCGTGATGTATTATGTCATTTTTACTGCATAAGATTACAAATGCAACAGAAATAATAGTATTTCTTACCTTAAATTGTGGGTGGTGGTGTTTGTGGATGATTGTGAAGAGAGTGTAGAGTTATGTTGTGGTCCTACTGGGCTGAGGTGGATGGTAGAGGTTCTGGTACTGAAGTTGATGGTTGTACTGAGTGTGCATAAATTCTGTAATGGATTTCCATTCTATTTTACCCTGAAGTACATTATACAACTGACGGTAAGTCATCAGCTGCTCTAGCCACCGTTTCAGGGTCCTCTTCAGTGAAAAAGTCTAACTTCAAGTCACTCAGTCAGTCAAGTCATTCAGTCAGTCAATCAAGTCAGTCAGGTCATTCAGTCAAGTCAGTAAGCCATTCAGTCAGTCAGTCATTCAAGTCAGTCAGTCAAGTCATTCAGTGAGTCAAGTCATTCAGTCAGTCAGTCAAGTCAATAAGTTATTCAGTTAGTCAAGTCACACAGTCAACTCAGTAAGTCATTAAGTCAAGTCAGTAAGTCATTCAGTCAAGTCAGTAAGTCACTCAGTGAGTCAATCACACAAACTCGTATTTACTTCATTTTATGTGCACAGTGACGATTCATTACAGTCACAGGTTAACTCATCTAAAATCTTTGATTTCTTCGTTAATTCTAAGACTTAAACACTTAGACCTTTTCTTGCCACTTTCGGCAACACTTGTACATGCCTACCGGGTGCCATGATTGCTTGACAGATTTAAGATATAGCAATTAAAATATGTATGTAAAGAAGCACAGCGAGCTTCCCGAGTATCGTCGTCCTACACGGGTATGAACTGAACTGAAGGCTGGGAGGGTGGTGTGGGTGGGCAGGTGAGGGTGGTGGGGGATGGCAGTAGGTCTCCCCCACTGACTCAATGGTGTAACTTACCACCAGTCACGTGGGCGACCGCACGCTCAAAATTTTTTCCCTTCCCAAGAACCATGTTAAATTAATTTTACGAAGTGTTACTTAAAATTGTGCCGCAATTCTTCACTCGTGCTATACTCGAATCATGCCAAATAAACTCGTGTTAATTGACGGCCTACTGTATTTAACCCTTTCAGGGTCCGTCCCGTAGATCTACGGCTTCGCGATGAGTGTCCAAACCGTAGATCTATGCCAAAATTCTAGCGCCATCAAATTTAGCGCGAAAGCGCTCATAGGCCTACATGTGAGAGAGCGGGTCTGCGTGGTGGGTGTGCGCCATAAACAAAAAATCTAGGCGCCCGCATAGCATTGTGGGAACGCAGGCTCAGTTACCCTTGTTCACCATGCCTCGTCGCAAGTCAGCTCTCACTCCCCGGAAAATTGGGACTCTCCTCTTCCTATCTGATAGTTCTGACACTGATGGAAGTGGAAATGAAGACGAATTCTATGGCTTTGATCAGTTAGTGACCGAAAGGAATGACCAGGATATCGATAATAGTGCAGAAAACCCTGACGATCCTCAACCTTCTACCTCTGGTGTGGGCACTCGTGACTCACAGTCAGTTGTGCCTCAACGCAAGAGAAAACTAATATTTTCGCATGGCCAGGCCTCTGACTTCAGTAATGATGATGATAGTGACGTGGATTGTGATTTTATTGCGCTCGACGATCATTCGAGTAGTGATAGTGAGGAATCATATTCACCAGTGAAGCGTCGGTATGTTCGCCGCTGCATGCGCTCGGGTAGTGTACCCTATGCTGTGCCCAGGGGACTGAGTACATCCCGGAGTACATCCCGTGGCCCTACACCAGTTTTAGGTAGTGATAGTGAGGATGATGTGGCTACACTTGGCATGGATAGACCACAGGCATCAGTGGATGGTGGTAGTGGTGATGGTAGTGGCACCGCCATGCGTGACTCACCAGCCCAGGCTGGGACCCACGCTGCTGACTCGTCAGTTCAAGGACAAAGCGGAGCGTCAGCCACCAGCCCACCACAACCACCCGCACAACCAGCCTAGGATGTCCAGTATCCGCCAGCAAACCATATGTGGGATTGGCAGCAAAATCCCAATTTTGTTCCCAAGCCTCACCACTTTGATGACTCTCAAAGTGGAATTCTACCTACTTGTCCCCTTGGAACCATGGCCAATGAACTGGAATTCTTTGAATTATTCTTTGACCAGCCATTGATGGAAACTATTGTCAGGGAAAGTAATAAGTATTTTGAGTACACCATGGCAAATACGATCATATCACCACAGTCAAGACTACACAGGTGGAAAGAGACGACTGTTGCAGAAATGTATTTGCTTTTTGCAACAATAATGCTTATGCCTCATGCCTATAAGCATAATATAAAAGCATACTGGTTCACAGATCGGCTAATTTCTACCCCGGTCTTCAGTGAAATCATCCCAGTGAACAGGTTTATCTTACTCTTACGTATGTTGCACTCCTGACAAAACCAGGCCTGACAGAAGTGACAGGTTATATAAGATTAGAAATGTTTTCATGTATCTTAAACAAAAGTTCAGCATATACTTTTATCCATTCAAGAATGTTGTAATTGACGAGTCTTTGATTTTGTTCAAAGGTAGACTGTCATTCAAGCAGTATATACCGAGCAAGAGGAAACGCTTTGGTATAAAACTGTTTGTACTCTGTGACTGTGACAGTGGCCTGGTGTTGGATACTGTTGTATACATAGGAAGTAAAACATTGAAAGATACCAAGACGTTATTGGGCATCTCAGGTGACGTAGTGAGAAACATGATGGCACCTTATCTTGGTAAGGGGCATACATTATATACCGATAACTGGTGCACAAGCCCATTACTCAGTGATTTCATGCGAGTGAATAAGACAGATGTGTGTGGCACAGTGCGTTCTAATCGTAAACATATGCCCATGCTCAACACAGGTGCTCGTGGTGATGACGTGCAGGTGTTTACTGCCAATGACATCATGGCATTACGGTGGCATGACAAACGAGATGTCACATTGTTGACAACCATTCACCGTAATGAAATGCAAGACAGTGGCAAAGTTGATCGAGTGACTAATGAACGTATTCGAAAACCAGTGACAGTGATTGATTATACACAAAACATGTGCTTGGTTGACAAATGTGACATGCAGATTGGTTTTGTTGACTGTGTTGGTAAGAGTTACAAGTGGTACATGAAACTTTTCTTCCATCTCATGGACATTTCAATGCTCAATGCATATAATATGTACCAAATAAAGACTGGCAACAGACCACCGTATGGTGAATTTTGTTTGTCTGTTGTCAGACAACTCATAATGAAGTACCAGGTAAGAACACCTGCTATACAACAAGGTCCTCAAATTACTCAGGATATACCCAAGCGTTTGAGGAGGGAAGGTGATCATTTCATAATACAGCTTCCTTCAACTCAGAAGAAATTTGCTCAGAAGAGATGCATCGTCTGTGCACAAACAAAACGACGGCAACAAAGACGCAAAGACACTCGGTTTGTGTGTGAGGAATGTAAGGTGCCTCTGTGCATGGTGCCTTGTATCAAGGAGTTCCACAAGCTCCAGCAGTTCTAAAACCATGTCCAGTGATTGTAAATATGTAAATATATGATAGAACATTAGTATTATACAATATTTGTGAATGTTTATTGTAATAAACAACAGTGGTAAACAATAATATGATAATAACTTTAGTGCGGTTATTGTGTTCAATACATTGAGTTTATATACGTATATACAGCAGGGCCCCGCTTTACGGCGTTTCACCTTACGGCGTTCTGTTAATACGGTCATTTCAAATTATGACCAAAACTCGCTATACGGCTCCCCCCACCTGACTTTCTAATACGGTCACCGTGCCCCACCCTGTTTGTTTACATTATGTCTGGAAACTCCAAAATTTCAAATGTTTTTAAAAGTTATTTCATATTTTATATATACTCTGATAATTATACTTATGTATACCTGTACTTAAATAAACTTACATACTGTGCTGGCATGCAGGTACACATTAAAATCAGTATGAGTGTCTTATGTCTCCAGACGTCATATTAGTAATGATAATAATAATCATCGAGTCTCATTTAAATGTCATATATTACGTTAAATACACATTTTCATTAATCCATCTATGATATTTTTTCAAAATTATATAATAAACACGATACATAACATAAAAAGATGATAAATACACCCCACAATAAAATAAATAAACATAAATATGAGATGTGGTAGCAGACGCCTTGCACAAGTGACGCCATATTAGAAATGATACTAATAATAATAATAATCACTAAGTCTCATTAAATGTTGTATATTACATTAATATACACATTTTCATTAATCCATCCATGATATTTTTTTCAAAATTATATAATAAACACGATACATAACATAAAAAGATGATAAATACACCCTACAATAGAATAAATAAATCTAGTTATAATCTTGATCTTGTCAACAACCTATACCAGACTCTAGTGCAATTGCAAGTACCATTTCAAATTGTATTTTTATAAGTTTATATTATAATTCCTACCATCTGTCCATTTAACTTTGTTTACCATTACTTAATTTTAGTCCCTTATATATTTTCTCCTTTATTTTAGCTTTATATAACTACCCTAGTTTATATATTCACAATTGTTAAAATAATCAAGGTGCTATTCTCAGGTGCTAAAGTAGAATAAGTTCACAATTTTGCCATTATATTCCAAAGCTCATTTATTTGATTACCACTTTATTGTTCACCACAACCTATATTAGTCCCTTTTATATTATAATTTTATACTATAATTCTAACTTTAAAAAATTACCTTTATAGTACTACCTACTATCATATTCCCAAGTGCCATTATTTGATCATCACTTTATTTGTATTAGTCCCTTTTATATTGTCTCCTTTATTTTAGCTTAAAAAAAAAAAAAAAAAAAAAAAAAACTACCTTAGCTCATTATTTTACATTTGTTAAATAATTCAGGTGCTATTTTTTAGCTTAAGACTATTTACTTTGTTTTATACTTAATTCTAACTATAGATTCACTACAAATCTTATGATTACAAGCATTGATCCTGATACCAACCTCTTATTTAATGACTTAAATGAATCAAACAGTTACTGTAATTACTACACAGCAGAACAATCAAAGGCACTTCTCAGTGTCAACAACAACATAACTATCTTTAACTACAATATCAGATCTTTAAGCAAGCATTACGATGACCTCATAGCATTACTAAATTCCTTACATGCCAATATGTCCATCATTACACTAACTGAAACCTGATAGTACAGATGTCTATGCCATTCCTGGTTACACAGCCATACACAACTGTAGGCCAGACCAACAAGGGGGTGGCACAGCCATATACTACTCAGACCAACTAGAATGTATCACTAATACTTGCACAAGGGATGAACATGGGGAATATATAATAGCTAAATTCAAATCCAAATACCTACAAAAACCTCTCACATTGATAAACATCTACAGAGTTCCACAGTCAAACATTAGCCAATTTAGTCAAAACCTAGGAAGTATGATAACTGATGCACACATGAACAAAGATCACTTACTACTCTCAGGTGACTTCAATATAAATCTCCTGCAAGACCAGGACCCACACGTTACTGAATTCACAAACACAATGAGTAACTGTATGTTACTACCAACAGTAACAAAACCTACAAGAGTTACAGAGACTAGTGTTTCCCTACTTGACCACATCTGGACCAACACCATATCCCCTTTAAAATCAGGCATAATTACAGATAATACCACAGACCACTACCCTACTTTCCTCATAACAACTCTTGGTAAACTACCCCAAGACACTACTAAAGTCACCTTCAGACTTCACAATGAGGCAGCCATTAATAACTTCACAACAGCAGTAGCAAACATTGATTGGCACACTGAGCTAGAAATCTATACAGATATTGACGAATGTATAAATAATTTTCTAAAAAAGACCCAATACCTCTATAACAAGCACTGCCCTAAAAAAACTAAACAGATGACAGCTAAGAGACTGAACAGTCCCTGGCTAACACCCAGCATTCTCAAATCCATAAATACAAAACACCAATATGAAAAACAGTACAGAATGGGTCACATAACCAGAGACCAAACAAAACGTTACTCGTCAATCCTAACCAGCCTGATAAGAAGGGCAAAAAAATTGTATTATGAGAACAGATTATCCAACTTACGAGGTGATATAAAAAAGACCTGGAAAACCCTATCAGAAATTCTGGGAACAAAAAAGATATCACGAAATAGCGAAATAAAATTAGCAAAATCAGATGAACCCCAACTCCCACCAACAGAAACAGCAAACAGACTCAATGATTTCTTCTCCACTATAGGACAAAACCTTGCCAATAAAATCCCAAGCTCAGATACCCCACCAAATGACTACCTCACCGGCAACTACCCAAACACACTGTTCCTAGCTCCGACTAACCCATACAAAGTCTCCCTTATTATCAACGCACTAAAAAACAAGGCAGGAGATTTAAATACCTTACCACCCTTTATATACAAAAAAGTGTCACAAGTGCTATCACCAATCATTGCAACACTCTTTAACAAATCCATTGAATCCTCCACCTTCCCTACAGTACTCAAAATAGCAAGGGTCACCCCGATCCACAAAGGAGGAGACCAAACAGAGTTGAATAACTATAGGCCAATATCCAACTTACACCCTCTCTCAAAAATCTTCGAAAAATTATTTCATAAACTAATCTACTCCTACCTTATCTCCCAAAACATACTCAACCCCTGCCAATTTGGATTCAGGCCTAATAAAAATACTAATGATGCTATTATACACATGCTAGAACATATATACACTGCAATAGAGAAAAAAGAAGTCCCACTGGGGATCTTCATTGACTTACGTAAAGCTTTTGATACAGTTGACCATGACTTGCTCCACGTAAAATTGTTACACTATGGTATAAGAGGGCACTCCCTCAACTACCTCAAGTCATACCTCAGCAACAGAAGCCAATATGTGTACGCAAATGGGGCAAACTCTTCTGCGCAACCAATTACAGTTGGTGTCCCACAGGGAAGTGTCCTTGGCCCTCTTCTCTTTCTCCTATACATAAATGACCTTCCAAATGCTTCGCAATTACTCAAACCCACACTATTTGCAGATGACACTACATACGTCTTCTCTCACCCGAGCCCAGTCATGCTAGCCAATACTGTAAATACCGAATTACAGAAAATATCTACCAGGATGAGGACTAACAAACTTACACTAAACATTGACAAAACCTACTTCATTCAGTTTGGTAACAGAGCTACAGATGTCCCTCTTAACATAATGATAAACGGATCACCTATCACAAAGCTAACAGAGGGAAAATTCTTAGGAATCCACCTAACCTGATAATAGACTCAAATTTCATACACATATACAACAAATTTCTAAGAAAATTTCCAAGACTGTAGGCATACTATCGAAGATACGGTACTATGTTCCACAGTCAGCCCTCCTGGCCCTATATCACTCTCTTATTTACCCCTATCTCACCTATGGAATTTGTGCATGGGGCTCAACAACAATTAACCATCTCAGACCACTAATTACCCAACAAAAGGCTGCAGTTAGAATGATAACAAATTCTCACTACAGGCAGCACACTCCACCAATATTCAATACACTAAACCTACTCACCATACAAAACATCCATACTTATTACTGCACCTATTACATACATAGAACACTTAACTCTGATATTAACCCTCCCCTCAAACATCTCCTTGCCAACCTCAACAGAACACATGACCATAACACAAGGCACAGATCACTCTTTGATGTTCCTCGTGTCCATCTCACACTATGCAAAAACTCAATGCACATAAAAGGCCCTAAAATCTGGAATTCATTACCTGTAAATATAAAAGAAACACTACCTGTTTATAAATTCAAGTCTCTTCTCAAAGATCACTTACTCACCCAAAACCAAATAAATACTGAATAACTGAACCTTATAAATTGTATATCTTAAATGTTTCTCACAATTATATCACATAAATGTTAAACCTAAAACCGAATCTAACTTTATTATTTTTTAAATACACTACCTAACAGAATACTTCATACGACTGAATGTACAACAATGCATGCAACCATATGACCTGTCTTTGTAATACTCACTTGTGCTTTATAGTAATCTGTTTACATTAATGTTTTATCACTGATTTCATCATTGCTTAGTTAATCTTAAGTTAATTTTAAGCCAGCCCGTAATGCTATGCATAGTATAAGTGGCTTTGGCATGCTGCTCTTATCTGAATTTTTTTGTACCTCTGTAAGTGTGCTCAAATTGTTAATAAATAAATAAATAAATAAATAAATAAAAAGATGTGGTAGCCAGATAACTTGTACAAGTGATGCCAAGAATAACATTTTCTCTAATCTAACATAAGAGAAAATGTGTTACTGGGGGTAACTGTAGAAAATTATTCCTTTCGTATGTATTTAAGTAAGTTTATTCAGGTATACACAAATACAGTTACATAGATTATCATACATAACAACATATGTGTAGAGAACCTAGGATAACCCAAAAAAGTCAGAGTGACTTATTTCCATTGCCTTCACTCAGAGCATCATTTCTTCTCAAAATGATGTTACATGAGAATGGGAGTGTTCTTCTTTATTTATTCTACAGTATCAATGTAGAGACAACCTGTACACAATGTAACTTGTACACAAACCAGACGTGTACACTGTTTACAAAACTTACCTTCGCCTGGTTTGTTTACATAACTCTGCGCCTGTCCTCTCTCATGCACTCATTCTTTCTCTCTCTCATTTATTCGTTTTATCTCATTTACTTACTCCTGACCCTACATTAAGACTACAAATATTTTAAGGTAAGTAATGAGTGAACTGTATATACATTTTATCGCTCTGGGATGCTTAAATGTAATGGAATATTATGTGTAGGTGGGTTGGCCTGGTATGGTAGCCCGGCTGACTACCATACATACCACACTTGATTTCTTACAATAAATACTACTCATCTCACCCTATATTTTAAGGTAAGTAATGAGTGAACTGTATATACATTTTATCGCTCTGGGATGCTTAAATATCATAGAATTGTATGTGTGGGTGGGGTGGCCTGGTATGGTAGCCTGGCTGACTACCATACATACCACACTTGATTTCTTACAATAAATACTACTTGTCTCACCCTAGATTAAGACTATAAATATTTTAAGGTAAATAATGAGTGCACTATGTGTGTATTATACTTTTTTTGTTGTTTTTTGATGCCTGGTTCTATTGCTAACTTAATATATGTTAGTGTAAACTTGTTATCTAGTGTTTGTATGCATTTGTAAGTGGAAAAAAAGGGTGTTCCACTTTACGGCGGTTTCCGCTTTACGGCGGTAGCCTGGAACCTAACCAGCCGTATAAGTGGGGCCCCACTGTACATTATATACAGTATTGGTCTCTCAGGCCCCAAATGTTAGTAGGAAAAGAAAAAATTGGAAAAGAAAAGAAAAAACTATAAAAACCGCTAAATAATGTAATGCGCATATGTGGAATTCGTCGATGTTGCCGCCACCACATCATTTTGGACAAACTTCTTGGCACTGTATCTCAGTAAGTACTGATCAGAAATTTTTTTTTTTGTCTTATTACCTTCACAAAAATATGCTCTTTAATTCTGTAAGAAAAAATATTTTTTTTTTTTTTTTTCCAAAATTTCTTGGACACTGGAGCACCACTTCAGATTTTGGCCTTGGACCCTGAAGGGGTTAAAAATATACTAAAAATATTATAAATGGTGCAAAGGTGACAACAAAACAATATCAAAGATGGGTGACACAATATCACTAACATTATAGTATGCTCCTTACTTAACCCTTTGACTGTCGCGGCCGTATATATACGTCTTACGAGGTACCGTGTTTGACGTATATATACTCATAAATTCTAGAGGCTTCAAATCAAGCAGGAGAAAGCTGGTAGGCCCACATGTGAGAGAATGGGTCTGTGTGGTCAGTGTGCACCATATAAAAAAAATCCTGGAGCATGCAGTGCATAATGAGAAAAAAAAACTCAGACTACTTTGTGGTCTATTTTCATGTAATATTTATGGTTGTATTCTCGTTTTCTTGGTCCCATTTGATAGAATGGGAAACATATTATAGAAAGAGGTGATTTTGATTGATTTTACTATAAAAGAACCTAGAAAAGGAGCTCAAAGAAGGGGAAATGTTTGATTTTTGCCAATGTTCAAAAGTAAACAAATGATGCCATTGTCCAATAAATGTTCAACTAGCCATTCTAATATGCAGTCATGAATGGGTTGATGTTATTTATACAATTATTACAGTATTGCAGTAGTCTGTATAATAGTATGTCTTCTATTTTTTGTTTGAATAAAAATTCAAAATAGAAAGCAAGAGTAATATCAGAGGGGCTTGGAGACATGACTGATGGACAAAGAAAATGTTATTTTAGAGCCAGGAATGTCTGCATTGTTGATTCTGGACCTTATTTTGAAATTGTCATATTTTTTAGTTTTCGTGAAATTGGCCAAATTGCAAATTTCTGACCACATTATTAGGTAGTTGAAATCGGTAAATGGGCAGTTTCTTGTACTCAATCGATAGAAAAAATGGAGTTCTAAAGAAATAGCTATGAGTTTGGGCGACTGGAACAACAGAATTAGCCGAAAATAGGGCTCAAAGTGGGCGAAATCGCCGATTTGTAAACAGCGCCGAGGTCGCTAGCTTCGCGAGAGCATAATTCCGTCATTTACCATCAAATTTCGTTTTTTTGGTGTCATTACAATCAGGAAAAGATTCTCTATCATTTCATAAGAAATAATAATTTTTTTTTTTTAAATTTTGCGACACCAGGAGACACCTCAGGATTGGGGGTTGCAACAGTCAAGGGGTTAACGATGAATTTGTTTACCGACGTGGTCATAGGAACAGAACTCCGTTGTTAAGTGAGGAGACGCTGTATATATATACATACATGTATATGTATGTTGTGTGTGCGTGTGCGTAGTTTTGAACTCAAAGTGGGCGAAATCGCCAATTCGTAAATATCACTGAGGTTGCTAACTTTGCAAGAGCTTAATTCCGTAAGTTTTCCATCAAATTTCATACTTTCGGTGTCATTACAATCAGGAAAAGATTCTCTATCATTTCATAAGAAATAATTTTTTTTTTTTTTAATTTTTGCAACACCAGGAGACACCTCAGAATTTGGGGTTGCGACAGTCAAGGGGTTAATTGAGTTACGTGTAGAAAGAGGTTTGGTAATAAGAACATAAGAAAAAAGGAACACTGCAACAGGCCTACTGACCCATGCAGAGCAGGTCCATGTCCCCCCACCGGATTAGACCAAAGACCCACCCCCCGGATTATCCCAATGACCCACCCAGTCTGGTCATCCCCACTCAAGGATGGAGAACTGCACCAGACCCAGCAGCACAAACTAGTCAGGTCCAACTCACACCCACCCACACCCACTCATGTATTTATCTAACCTATTTTTAAAACTACACAACGTTTTAGCCTCAATAACTGTACTCGGGAGTTTGTTCCACTCATCCACAACTCTATTACCAAACCAGTGCTTTCCTATATCCTTCCTGAATCTGAATTTTTCCAACTTGAAACCATTGCTACGAGTCCTGTCTTGGCTGGAAATTTTCAGCACACTATTTACATCCCCTTTATTTATTCCTGTTTTCCATTTATACACCTCGAAAAGAGGATAAATAAATATACAAGGTATGATATAGCAAGTAATGAAAGTTTGTTAGATCATACATTGGTGAATAAAAGGTTGATGGGTAGGCTCCAGGATGTACATGCTTGTAGAGGGGCAACTGATATATCGGATCATTATTTAGTTGTAGCTACAGTTATAGTAAGAGGTAGATGGGACAAAAGGAAAATGGCAACAACAAGAGAGAGGTGAAAGTGTATAAACTAAGGGAGGAAGAAGTTTGGGCGAGATATAAGCAACTATTGGTAGAAAGGTGGGCTAGTGCAAGTATAAGTAGTGGGAGGAGGTTGAAGAGGGTTGGAATAGTTTTAAAAATGCAGTATTAGAATGTGGGGCAGAAGTTTGTGGCTATAGGAGGGTGGGCGCAGGAGAGAAGTGAATGGTGGAATGAAGTAAAGGGTGTGAGAGAGAGAAAAAGGCAGCTTATGAGAGGTTTTTACAAAGCAGAAGTGTTATAAGAAGAGCAGAGTATATGGAGAGTAAAAGAAAGGTGAAGAGAGTGGAGAGAGTGTAAAAAGAGAGCAGATGATAAAGTGGAAGAGGCATTGTCAAGAAATTTTGATAAAAATAAAAAATTTTGGATATAGGTAGTAGGTTGGTAGACAGCAACCACCCAGGGAGGTACTACCGTCCTGCCAAGTGAGTGTAAAATGAAAGCCTGTAATTGTTTTACATGAGGGTAGGATTGCTGGTGTCTTTTTGTTTCTGTCTCACCGATATGCAAGATTTCAGGTACGTCTTGCTACTTCTACTTACACTTAGGTCACACTACACATACATGTACAAGCATATATATACACACCCCTCTGGGTTTTCTATTTTCTTACTAGTTCTTGTTCTTGTTTATTTCCTCTTATCTCCATGGGGAAGTGGAACAGAATTCTTCCTCCGTAAGCTATGCATGTTGTAAGAGGCGACTAAAATGCCAGGAGCATGGGGCTAGTAACCCCTTCTCCTGTATAAATTACTAAATTTAAAAAGAGAAACTTTCGTTTTTCTTCTTGGGCCACCCTGCCTCTGTGGGGAAACAGCCAATTTGTTAAAAAAAAAAAAAAAAAAAGTTGGAGATAAACAAGTTAACCCTTTGACTGTTTACGCCGTATAAATACGTCTTACATGCCACTGTTTCTGACATATCTATACACATAAATTCTAGTGGCTTCAAATCAAGCAGGAGAAAGCTGGTAGGCCCACATGTGAGAGAATGGGTCTCCATGGTCAGTGTGCACCATATAAAAGAAATTAGGGAGCCAGTGGTGGATTGTGGGAATGCCATTTCTGTTGTCCTTTTTCAGCATGCCTAGCGGTAAGAAATATGTGATTCCCCAGCAAATCTGGGGCTCTTCTCTTCCCAAGTGATGCTCTAACACAGATGGAAGTGTCAGTGAAGATCAATTTCATGGTTTTGAGGAGTTTGAGTCCAAAAGCAATGCCGAGGATACCAGAAGAATGGAGGAGGAGGAGGAGGAAGAAGAGGCAGAGGAGAAAGAGGAGGAGGAGGAAGAAGAGGAGGAGGAAGAAGAGGAGAAGAGGAGGAGGAAGAGGAGGAGGAGGAGGAAGAGGAGGAAGAGGAGGAGGAAGAGGAGGAGGAGGAGGAGGAAGAGGAGGAGGAAGAGGAGGAGGAAGAGGAGGAGGAAGAGGAGGAGGAAGACGAGGAGGAGGAGGAAGAGGACGAGGGGGAAGAGGAGGAGGGGGAAGAGGAGGAGGAGGAAGAGGAGGAGGAAGAAGAGGAGGGGGAAAAGGAGGAGGAAGAGGAGGAAGAAGAGGAGGAGGAGGAGGAGGAGGAGGAGGAAGAAGAAGAGGAAGAAGAAGAAGAGGAGGAGGAGGAGGAAGAGGAGGAGGAGGAAGAAGAGGAGGAGGAAGAAGAGGAGGGGAAGAGGAGGAGGAGGAAGAGGGGGAAGAGGAGGGGGAAGAGGAGGAGGAGGAGGAAGAGGAGGAGGAAGAGGAGGAGGAAGAGGAGGAGGAAGAGGAGGAGGAAGAAGAGGAGGAAGAAGAGGAGGAGGAAGAAGAGGAGGAGGGGGAAGAGGAGGAGGGGGAAGAGGCGGAGGAAGATGAGGAGGGGGAACAGGAGGAGGAAGAGGAGGAGGAAGAGGAGGAAGAGGAAGAGGAGGACAAGGAGGAGGAGGAGGAGGAGGAGAAGGAGGAGGAAGAAGAAGAGGAGGAGGAGGAGAAAGAGGAGGAGGAGGAAGAGGAGGAGGAGGAGGAGGAGGAAGAAGAAGAGGAAGAAGAGGAAGAGGAGGAGGAGGAGGAGGAGTAAGAGGAGGAGGAAGAAGAGGAGAAGGAAGAGGAGGGGGAAGAGGAGGGGGAAGAGGAGGAGGGGGAAGAGGAGGAGGGGGAAGAGGAGGAAGAGGAGGAAGAAGAAGAAGAGGAAGAATAATAATATGTTCCCTTGAAGCAT
>NC_091314.1:40322282-40354782 GCF_038502225.1 Cherax quadricarinatus | reverse complement strand
ATGGGAGATTCTAAAGAAAAGTTGTAAAGGTTAGTGGACGAGTTTGGGAGAGTGTGTAAAGGTAGAAAGTTGAAAGTGAACGCAGAAAAGAGTAAGGGATGAGAGTATCAAATGATTTAGAAAAAGAAAAATTGGATATCAAATTGGAGAGGAGTATGGAAGAAGTGAATGTTTTCAGATACAGTGGACCCCCGCTTAACGATCACCTCCAAATGCGACCAATTATGTAAGTGTATTTATGTAAGTGCGTTTGTACGTGTATGTTTGGAGGTCTGAAATGGACTAATCTACTTCACAATATTCCTTATGGGAAAAAATTCCGTCAGTACTGGTACCTGAACATACTACTGGAATGAAAAAAGTTCGTTAACCGGGGGTCCACTGTATTAGGGAGTTGACATGCCAGCAGATGGATTTATGAAGGATGAGGTTAACCATAGAACTGATGAAGGAAAAAAGGTGAGTGGTGCATTGAGGTATATGTGGACACAAAAAACATTATCTGTGGAGGCAAAGAAGGGAATGTATGAAAGTATTGTGATACCAACATTCTTACATGGGTGTGAAGCTTAGGTTGTAAATGCTGGAGGTGGTGATGTCCTGTCTAAGGGTAATGTGTGGTGTAAATATTATGCAGAGAATTCGGTGTGTGGAAATTAGGATAAGGTGTGGAGTTAATAAAAGTATTAGTCAGGGGCTGAAGATGGGTTGCTGAGGTAGTTTGGTCATTTAGAGAGAATGGATCAATGTAGAATGACATGGAGAGCATATAAATCTTTAGGGCAAGGAAAGCAGGGTAGGGGTCGTCCTCAAAAAGGTTGGGGGGAAGGAGTAAAGGAGGTTTTGTGGGCGAGGGGCTTGGACTTCCAGCAAGCATGCGTGAGCATGTTAGATAGGACTGAATGGAGACGAATGGTATTTGGGACCTGACGATCTGTTGGAGTGTGAGCAGGGTAATATTTAGTGAAGGGATTCAGGAAAACTGGTTATTTTTATATAGCCAGACTTGAGTACTGGAAATGGGAAGTACAATGCCTACACTTTAAAGGAGGGGTTTGGGATATTGGCAGTTTGGAGGGATATGTTGTACATCTTTATACGTATATGCTTCTAAACTGTTGTGTTCTGGGCATCTCTGCAAAAACAGTGATTATGTATGAGTGAGGTGAAAGTGTTGAATGATGATGATTTTCCCCATATACGTATTACCTTGGTGGAAGACGACCAGAGTGTTAAAATAAATTATTTCTCTTACTTAAAATATTGATAAGAGTAAATACTATACAGTATATATGAATGTATATACACAGTGAAGTGTCTCTGTCAGTGCATATATGCTGAGAGTTTGCCTTAACCCTTGGAGGGTCCATCCCATAGTTCTATGGCTTCGAAGCCAGGGTCCAAGCCGTAGAACTACGTCATGAGCCCAGCTCACTCAGATAAGCTGTGAGTGAGCAAAGTAAATTTATTTCACCAGTGCCTATAAAATGTTGCAAATCCTGCAGTTTTTCTTTTTCGGGCACACTGCAAAATCCTGAGCAAAAAAAAAAAAAAACTGTGACCATGTTTTTGGATTGAAACAGCAATTTTGCGGTGTATTTTTGTATGGTTTTTACAGTTATATTCATGATTTCTTGGTTTCATTTGACAGACTGGAAGATATATTAAAGAAATAGAGATGATTTTGATAGAATATAGCTTGAAATTGAGTCAAAATAGCGGAAATTTTTTATTTTTGCAGACATTCAATAGTAAACAAATGTCACACATCCAATACATGTCAACTGATGGGTCTAATATACATTTGCGAATGCACTGATATTATTTACACAATTTACAATATTGCATAACAGTAAATCTTCTATTTTTTGCTGTGAATAAAAATTCTTCACATGAATAAAAAAAATAAAAATGGAATTCATCTGTAAAGCCTGGAAACTTAACTAATAAACAGAGGAAATGTTATTTTAGTGCCAGGAATGTCAGCATTGTTTATTCTGAAACTTTAATATTTTGAACTTTGTGTGAAATTGGCCAAAGTACCAATTTCTGATCACTTTATTGGGTAGTTGAAATAGCTGACTGGGCAGTTTCTTGTGTTCAATAGATAAAATAGACATGATACCAGTGAAATAGCTAAGAATTTGTTCGACTGGAATAATGTATGTGGCCCGGTGGCCTGGTGGCAAAAGCTCTCGCTTCACACGGCAAGGGTCCGGGTTCAATTCTCGGTGAAGGGGTGGAAACACTGGATGTGTTTCCTTACACCGATTATCTATGTTCACCCATCAGCAAAATGGGTACCTGAGTGTTAGTCGACTGGTGTGGGTCACATCATGGAACAAAACTGAAAATATAAACTGCCCGAAATGCTTTGCATAACAAGCGGCTTTCTATATAGTAATATATCACTGATGTCAGCTATGCCTGTATACATGTACTTTGTACATGTTTTTTTTTTTTTTTTTTTTAACAAGTCTGCCATCTCCCACCGAGGCAGGGTGACCCAAAAAAGAAAGAAAATCCCCAAAAAGAAAATACTTTCATCATCATTCAACACTTTCACCACACTCACACATTATCACTGTTTTTGCAGAGGTGCTCAGAACACAACAGTTTAGAAGCATATACGTATAAAGATACACAACATATCCCTCCAAACTGCCAATATCCCAAACCCCTCCTTTAAAGTGCAGGCATTGTACTACCCATTTCCAGGGCTCAAGTCCGACTATATGAAAATAACTGGTTTCCCTGAATCCCTTCACTAAATATTACCCTGCTCACACTCCAACAGATCGTCAGGTCCCAAGTATCATTCGTCTCCATTCACTCCTAACACGCTCATGCACGCTTGCTGGAAGTCCAAGCCCCTCGCCCACAAAACCTCCTTTACCCCCTCTTTCCAACCCTTTCGAGGACGACCCCTACCCCTCCTTCCTTCCCCTATAGATTTATATGCATTCCATGTCATTCTACTTTGATCCATTCTCTCTAAATGACCAAACCACCTCAACAACCCTCTGACTAATGCTTTTATTAACTCCACACCTTCTCCTAATTTCCACACTCCAAATTTTCTGCATAATATTTACACCACACATTGCCCTTAGACAGGACATCTCCACTGCATCCAACCGTCTCCTCGCTGCTGCATTTACCACCCAAGCTTCATATCCATATAAGAGTGTTGGTACTACTATACTTTCATACATTCCCTTCTTTGTCTCCATAGATAACGTTTCTTGACTCCACATATACCTCAACGCACCACTCACCTTTTTTCCCTCATCAATTCTATGATTAACCTCATCCTTTATAAATCCATCCGCCGACATGTCAACTCCCAAGTATCTGAAAACATTCACTACTTCCATACTCCTCCTCCCCAATTTGATATCCAATTTTTCTTTATCTAAATCATTTGATACCCTCATCACCTTACTCTTTTCTATGTTCACTTTCAACTTTCTACCTTTACACACATTCTCAAACTCATCCACTAACCTTTGCAGTTTTTCTTTAGAATCTCCCATAAGCACAGTATCATCAGCAAAAAGTAACTGTGTCAATTCCCATTTTGAATTTGATTCCCCAAAATTTAATCCCACCCCTCTCCCGAACACCCTAGCATTTACTTCCTTTACAACCCCATCTATAAATATATTAAACAACCATGGTGACATTACACATCCCTGTCTAAGACCTACTTTTACCGGGAAGTAGTCTCCCTCTCTTCTACACACCCTAACCTGAGCCTCACTATCCTCATAAAAACTCTTTACAGCATTTAGTAACTTACCACCTATTCCATATACTTGCCACATCTGCCACATTGCTCCTCTATCCACTCTATCATATGCCTTTTCTAAATCCATAAATGCAATAAAAACTTCCCTACCTTTATCTAAATACTGTTCACATATATGCTTCAATGTAAACACTTGATCTACACATCCCTTACCCACTCTGAAGCCTCCCTGCTCATCCGCAATTCTACATTCTGTCTTACCTCTAATTCTTTCAATTATAACCCTACCGTATACTTTTCCTGGTATACTCAGTAAACTTATTCCTCTATAATTTTTACAATCTCTTTTGTCCCCTTTCCCTTTATATAAAGGGACTATACATGCTCTCCGCCAATCCCTAGGTACCTTCCCCTCTTTCATACATTTATTAAACAAAAGTACCAACCACTCCAACACTATATCCTCCCCTGCTTTTAACATTTCTGTCATGATCCCATCAGTTCCAGCTGCTTTACCCCCTTTCATACTACATAATGCCTCACGTACCTCCACCACACTTGTACTTGTAGTAAATAAACACGTTATATTATATTATAAAATAGGAGTCAAAGTGGGCAAAATCGCTGATGCATAAATATTGCTGAAGCAGCAAAATCTGCAAGTGTAATTTCGTCAATCTTTCCATCAAATTTTGTACTTTTTATTTTATTACCTTCAGAAAAAATTCTCTACCATTTCATAGGAAAAAAATAACAAAAAACTTATTTTGAAAATTCCTGGACCCTGCGGACAAGGTGTAGAACTACGGGACGGACCCCTCAAAGGGTTAATAGCAGTTTTAGGATGAAAGTATTCTCAACAGGTGGTGAACAGGTTACCTGCAGACTGACTGACTCATTCATTCACTAACCGACCAACTCCCTCACTCACTCCCTCCCTCCCTCATTTTTGCCGGGGGTAACTCATCTTTTGAGGACTGACACAGTAGTATTATGTGATAAAAAAAAAAGTGTTTTTGTTTGTGTTCACCCATTTGTGTTTAGTTTTGTGTTGTTCTGTTACCTGGAGTCTACTTGGAGTGTGTTCTGTGGGTCAACACCACCACAATGGCCTGGTCCCAGACCAGGCCTCCTGGTGGATCAAGGCCTGCAATAGGCTATAAGTTCAGTAAGGCAAAGTATACATATCAATACCACTTCATACTGCATTATCAAAAGCAAAGTGCCTACAAATACTGCATGTATGCCGATTACACAAATATAACACCACAAGTGACAGTGCAAGTGATAGTAAAAGTATTTCTTTTTCAGATTATCCTGCCTTGGTGGGAGATGGCCAGTGTGTTAAAAAAGAAACTGAAATAACATTTTCCTTTGCCAAGGAGGATCCCAGTGAGGGAATTGAAGTACTGTATTCACTTAGTTTCTTTTCTATTTTTGAAGTGTAGGTTTCTTGAGTGACAGTGTACAGTACCTGTGTGTGTTATAAAAACAATTATGATGTAAGAGGAAACACATAATACCTAATGCCATGAGACACTGTCTAAACTTGTTCAAGTTTTAACCCCTTAACCGTCCAAACGTAGATCTACGTTCACCTGCATGGCGCTCCCGAATATTTTGAAAAAAAAAAAAAAAAAAAAAAAAAAAAAAAAAAAAAAAAAAAAAAAAAAAAAAAAAAAAAAAAAAAAAAAAAAAAAAAAAAAAATTAATTCAAGAGGGAAAATTTTGTGACCAAAAAAAAAAAAAGTTACTGTCAGTACTTACCGAGATATAAGACTGCGAAGTTGGAGCTGGATGCTCATCTAATGGCAACATGGAGTCCTGCCACTTGCAGAAGTGATGCCAATATACCTTTTCTCTTTTTTTTTTAATTTATATAGTTTTTATATTCTGATAATTGCAATCTGTAGTAGTTCTTGTGATTTCATAGCCAATGTTTGTTGTGACACTAATATTAGGTACTGAAATAGTACTCAAATAGTCACAAACACACTGACAGGTGAACATTTTTACCTGCCTTAGTCCCCTACTATTGACTAGAAATATATACAAAGTATTTATAGGTTCCAGCAATGTTTTAGACATGCTGGAGTATATACGAAACTCCTGGAGTATATATGAAACTCCACTGCTGCACTGTCAGCACTGGAGTGCTGACAGTGCAGCACTCCAGTGCTGAAAACTTACAGAATTATACTCTCGCGAAGTTAGCGGTCTCGATGATGTTTACGCATCGGCGATTTTGCCCACTTTGAGCCCTATTTTCGGCCAATTCCAATGTACTAGTCAACAAAAATCATAACTATTTCGCTAGAACTCCATTTTTTCTATTGAATGAGTACAAGAAACCACCCATTTACCAATTTCAACTATCCAATAAAGTGGTCATAATTTAGCAATTTTGCCAATTTCACACAAATTTCAAAAGAAGCCAATTTCCGAATAGGATCCAGAATAAACAAAAAAGACATTCCTGGCACTAAAATTACAAGTTCCCTGTTCGTTAGTCACATCCCCAGGCCCCTTTTATATTTCTTTATATTTCTTTGGCTTTCCACTTTGAATTTTTATTCTTACAAAAAATAGAAGATTTACTGTTATGCAGACTACTGCATTAGTGTAGAAATGGTATAAATAATATCAACACACTTGTGAAAGAATATTAGACTCGCCAGTTGACATGTATTGGACGCTTAGCATAATTTGTTTACTTTTGAGCTTTGATAAAAATTGAACATTTTTGCTACTTTGCACTCAATTTCAAGGTACTTTTCATTGTAAAACCAGTCAAAATCATCTCAATTTCTGTAATATGCCTTTCATTCTATAACATGAGACCAAGAAAACTAGAATACAACAATAAATATCATACAAAAATACAGTGCAAAGTCGCTGTTTTATTCCAAAAACACTGTCAAAGTTTTTTTTTTCTCATTACGCACTGTTTGCTGCAGGAATTTTTTTATACTGCGCACACTGACCACATGGACCCATTCTTTCATATGTAGGCCTACCAGCTTTCTCTCACTAGATTTGAGGGCGCTAGAATTTAGGCGTACTCGTACATCAAAAACCCTGGGTCATAAGCCGTACTAGTACGGCCGAAACCCTCAAAGGGTTAATAAGGCAATAACAGCGCTGTAATTATAAATATGGTCATTAGGTGCGTTACAATGAATATTCTGGTGCGGAAATCATACAGTTTGGATTTTTACCACTTTTTTTTGGCAAAATTTTACCCCGGGTTTCATACATCCGCTCGGAAATTGCCGTACCACACATGTCCACCCAGGCCGCTCGTACATTCATGACTCACTCTTGGGCACATTACATGTCTTACAGTGGTCCCTCAATAATCGTCCATAATCCATTCCTGGAAGTGGGACTATTATCGAAATGGACGATTTACGAATCAATTTTCCCCATAAGAAATAATGTAAATTCCATTAATCCATTCCTGACACCCAGAAGTATTAAAACAAAAAATTTTTTTTACATGAAATATAGATATAATACATAAACAATACAGTGGCACATGATGAATTAAACATTAACAGAATAACACTTACCTTTATTGGCGATTCTTCTTTGTGTATGGAAGACTGGAGAAGGAGACTGATTGGATGAATTACTGTTTGGAAGGGAAATCCCCTTCCATCAACACCTCGAGTACCAATTGCTTTTCTGGGGTTACTTCTCTTCTCTGTTTCTTAATGCCACTAGGACCACCTTGAGAGTCACTGGAGTCCTGTCTTGCAAAAAAAACTGTCCAGAGAGCTGTTTCTGGTGTCTCTTTAAAACTTCCCTAAAATGGGCCAAGACTCTGTCACTGTACAAGTTGCCGATATGGCTTGCAACATCCTTCTCTGGATGATGTTTCTCCATAAATCTTTCCATCCTACCCCACATTTCAAAAATCTCCTTAAATTCTGAAGAAGGCACCTTCCTCCATCTCTCTTCCTCCTCCTCTGCAGCAAGATTCTGAGCTGCGATCTGTTGCTGTTCCTGCTGAAGCTCTTGCAGCTCCTCAGTGGTTAGCTCTTCGTTGTGGTCCTCCACCAACTCTTCCACATCCTCCAAACTCACATCCAACCCCATGGAAGTCCCCAGTGCCACAATGGATTTAACAACTGACATAGGCTCATCAGGGTCAGCCCCAAACCTTTCAAAATCACTCTTGTGGACACAATCTGGCCACAATTTTCTCCAAGCATTGTTCAAAGTCCTGGTAGTCACTCCCTCCCAAGCCTTACCTATAAGGTTTACGCAATGGAGAATACTGAAATGTTCTTTCCAAAAATCTCGTAGGGTCAAGTGAGTGTCTGAGGTCACATTCAAGCACTTTTCAAACATTGCTTTGGTGTAGAGTTTTTTAAAGCTTGCAATGACCTGCTGGTCCATGGGCTGGAGGAGAGGAGTGGTATTCGGGGGCAAGAACTTTACTGTGATGAACCCAAACTCCTCGAAAATTAGGTCATCCAAGTTTGGAGGATGAGCAGGTTCATTGTCCATTTGTCCATTACTAGCAGGCACTTAAGATCCAATTTCTTTTCCAGGAGATACTCCTTCACACTAGGGCCAAACACTTCATTGAACCACTCGATGAAATTTTCCATCGTGACCCATGCCTTACTATTAGATTTCCAAAACACACACAATTTACTCTGGTGGCCTGGTGGTTAACGCTCTCGCTTCACACGGTGAGGGCCTGGGTTCGATTCCCAGCCAGAGTAGAAACATTGGACGTGTTTCTTTCCACCTGTTGTCTATGTTCCCCATCAGTAAAATGGGTACCTGGGTGTTAGTCGACTGGTGTGGGTCGCATCCTGGGACACTGACCTAAGGAGGCCTGGTCACAGACCGGGCCGCGGGGGCGTTGACCCCCGGAACTCTCTCCAGATAAACTCCAGATAACATTGTTTTTCCTGAACACTCTGGGATTTTCAGAATGGTACACTAGTAATGGCTTCACTTTGAAATCCCCACTAGCATTAGCACAGAACATGAGCGTCAGCCTGTCTTTCATAGGCTTGTGTCCTGGCAGTGCCTTTTCTTCCTGAGTAATGTAGGTCCTCTTTGGCATTTTCTTCCAAAAGAGGCCTGTTTCATCACAATTGAACACTTGTTCAGGTTTCAGTCCTTCAGCCTCTATGTACTCCTGGAATTCATGCACATATTTTTCAGCCGCCTTGTGGTCCGAACTGGCAGCCTCACCATGCCTTACCACACTGTGTATGCCAGTATGCTTCTTAAATCTCTCAAACCAGCCTTTGCTGGCCTTAAATTCACTCACATCATCACTAGTTGCAGGCAATTTCTTTACCAAATCGTCATGCAACTGCCTAGCCTTTTCACAAATAAGCGACGTCATAAGACTATCTCCTGCTAATTGTTTCTCATTTATCCACACCAATAACAACTTCTCAACATCTTCGAGTACTGGTGATCTCATTTTTGTCAGCATATATACCCCCTTTGCAACAACAGCATCCATGATTTCCTTTTTCTTGGCTATGATGTACGGGATTTGTTATACATCCTGGCCAGTTCGCCCACACGTACACCACTATCATATTGTTCAATTATGTTTTTCTTAAATTCAATCATATTTCTCACCTTCTTTACCCAAGGCTTGGCACTAGGAGCTTTCTTTGGAGCCATGGTAGCTTATTTAGCACTTAAATAACTTGCAAGCACTAAAATAAATGAAATATGAAATATTTCGCTGGAGCACGTGAGAGGACCGTCGCTCACTGGTAAACAATGGCACACTGGCTGGGAAGGAAAGGCCGAGGCGGCTGGAGGTGGCTCAGACCGTGAGTACGCCTCCGGGACGAAGGACTATTAGCGAGTTACCGGACCATTTCCGAGTCAATATTTTGACGAAAAAACAGGACTATTTCCGAAATGGACGACTTTCAGGCCGAACGATTATTGAGGGACCACTGTATTTTACGTTAATATAGACATTTTCATTAATCCATCTAGTATAATATTTTCTTCAAAATTATGTAAGAAACATGTTACATAGCATATAAACATGTAATGTTTGTATGTTAAAGAGGGGTGGCAGTTGGTGTATGGAAAACATTAAGTTTTTTCTGGACTAGCATTAGAGAAAGCGTGTATGAATCTGCATTGGTTCAGTCACCAGCTTTTGTTTACAATTCTCGGCATGAATTATTCATTACTTCTCCCTTTGTTTATGATGGCGTCTAGAGGAAGTTGTCAGAAACAAACTTCGTGAACATGGTATGTCAATGGTAATATGGCTCTGGACCACAGTGTAGGTAGCCAGTAGGTGTAGCCCAGGTGGGCTACACCTGCTAGCTACCTACACTGACTACACTGACTTCCTATGGATAAATACTACTCACCTCTCACCCTACATTAAGACTACAAATATTTTAAGGTGAGTAATGAATGTATTGTGTAGGTATTTTATTTTCTATTGTGTTTTTTAATGCCTTGTTCTATTACTAACTTTAATTTTATTAATATTTTTGGGTGTCTGGAACAGATTAATTGGATTTACATTATTTTTTATGGGAAATATTACTTCAGTTTTTGCCCATTTCGGTTTTCAACCAACATTCTGGAACAGATTAAGGACAAAAACCAGGGGTCCACTGTATTCTATTAGTACACTCTATATGGCTTTAATAAGTTAGGTAGAGAAGAATTACAGTTTTGATGTATTATATAAAAACTACAGTATTACAATTTAGCACAATTTAAAGCAATGAAACTGAAACAATTTTAAGTTGGAAGTAGTTCTCAATAGAACAAAATCAGCAAGACATCCTATTGGGGCAAGTGTTCCACAATGAAGCATTCTGGGACCATTGTTATGGAATGCCTACTTCAATGACCTTCATCTCATCCCAGGATCCTATGCATATGCAGACGGCTGTACACTGACATTCACTTATCCAAGAAATCCCAGCTGCTCTAAGCTACATCAATCACCAGCTAAGAGCTATATCAGCTTGGGGAAATAGATGGCAAGAAACATTTGCACCTGAGAAAACGCAAATGATGATGATCTCTAGGCACCATGATGGAATGCCGGTGCAGTAGTAAGGATGAATGGGAGGGTGTTGGTACCTGGGAAAGAAGTTGATATCCTTGGGGTGAAATTTGACTCCAAACTGACCATGAAAAACCATGTTGTAAATCTTGCAAACAAGGCAGCCAGAAAGCTTACAGCACTACGCCATATCTTTCATCTGCTTGACAGGAGGGGTTGCAAGATTTTGTGCGAGGCACAAGTACGCTCACACCTTGAGTATACTCTACTTTCTTGGTTCACCTGCCCCCCTTCTCATCTGCGACTGCTTGACAGAGTAGAGAACAAAGCAAGATGTCTCAACTTTTGCCTGGACCAATCCTGGATAGATCTGTCATTTCTGCACAGCCTTCAACACAGGAGGGATGTGGGTTGCCTTACTGTTATGTACAAGGCCAATATTGTCATAGTACCATACTTGGATCCACTTCGAGGACAGCGCGAAGCAAGCTTCTATACCACAAGACGGGAAGCAAGCAGCAACTCACTCTGGCTGTACCCTTCTCCAGAACATCACTTCATCTGAGATCATTTGTCCCCAGGATAACTCGAGTATGGAACACATTCGTACAGCATTATGATGTCAATGAGATAGTCAGTTGATCAGATGAAAATACTGGCCCACAGATGGCTCCAACTTCATCCTGTTCCCTACTTGTATGTTTCATAATGATAAAAAATGCTTTCAAATGAGCTGATGTAGGTAACAGCTCTTAGCTTGTCAATGAAGTTAGGAATCCTTAACCTGCAAATAGCTTGTCAATAAAGCTAGGGACCCATAACCTAATCTTATCAAACCCTGTGTAAAAAAAAAAAAAAAAAAAAAAAAAAAAGTAATTATTGAATAGTTAAGCAATCATCAAGCACAATTTACAATAATGAGGTTGAAACAATTTTAAGTGAAGTAAATGATCAAATAGTTGAGCAGTCATAAATTATTTAGTTGTTTTTTGAGTAACTGGTAAGTGTTAAGTATAGTGTTTGTCTGGTTAATTTTGGGTGATGAGGTGATTTCTAAGTAGGGCTTTGAATTGATTTGCAGGCAGGGGCCCTTTAGTGTGTTCTGGCAATAAATTCCAGATCCTCGAGCCCTTTATGCACATAATTTGGGGTACATAGTACCGTATCTTTAAAGGATGTCTACTGTTTTGGAGACTTTCTCGGACATTTGCTGTATGTGGGTATGGAATTTGAGACTGCAGTCAAGGTGGAGACCTAGATATTTGCCCTGTGTGTGTGTGTGTGTGTGTCTGAAAATGGGTGAACCATTTATCATTATGTTTAGCTGTACATTTGTAGCTCTGTTTCCAAATAGCATGAAGTAGGTTGTGTCTATATTGAGAGTAAGTTTATTGGTAGTCATCCAAGTAGATATTTTTATTAGTTCATCATTTACAGTGTCTGTTAGTATAGTTGGGTTTGGGCGAGAGAAGACATAAGTAGTGTCACCTGCAAATAAAACAAGTTGAAGGAATTTAGATGCATTTGGGAGGTCACTGATGCAAATGAGAAAGAGAAGTGGGCCAAGGACTCTACCCTGTGATACTCCAACAAGAACAGGTTGTGTAGTGGAGTTTACGCCATTTGTGTATACAAATTGGTTTCTACTGCTATGATTTCAAGAGTAAACAAATCACATCACGCATCCAATACACGTCTAATATGCATTCACGAATGCACCGATATTATTTGTATAATTATTGCAACCATGCAGCAATCTGAATAACAGTAAATCATCTATTTTCTGTGTGACTAAAAAATCAAAATGAAAAGCAAGCGTAACATAAGAGGGGCCTGGAGACATGACTAACGAACAGAAAAAAATGTTATTTAAGTGCCAGGAATGTATGTGCTGTTATTCTGGCCCCTATTATGAAATTGGCCTTTCTTGAATTTAGTAATTTCTGATCACCTTTTTTGTGTAGTTGAAATAGGTAAATGAGCAGTTTCTTGTACTCAATTGATAGAATAAATGGAGTTCTAGCAAAATAGCTATGAGTTTGATCGAGTGAAACAAAGGAATTGGCCCAAAATAGGGCTAAATGTGGGTGAAATAGTCGATATGTAAATATCCCTGAGACCGCTAACTTCGCGAGAGCATAATTTCAATAAGTTTTTCATCAAATTTCGAACTTTTGGTTTCATTACCTTTGGAAAAAGATTTTCTATCATTTCATTAGAAAAATTTATTTTTTTTTTAAATTCTTCGACACTATGAGCAAGTTTGCAAGCAGGGGTCTTGACACTCAAAGTGTTAAACATAAACTGTCATTCCACAGAGGAAGATGGTAACTAGATCAGCTTAATAATTTATAAAGTAAATAAATGCACTCACCAGTTATTATAGTGATAAAAAGAAAATAAGTATAACTAATAATAAAAAAAAGTACATATATAACAGAAGTATCATAGCCTGAAGCCTCATTAAACAGTAGAACAAAATGTGTGCAATGCTGAAAATAGGAGAAAAAGCCCAAACTTATTCATCAACACAATTTTATGTCTGCCAACTAACCTGCTTGACAGATATTTTGCAGGAAGAAGTGATGGTAGGACTGTGCTAATAACACCTCTCAAGTATGCTGTTTCATCATCACGTGACTTGAGCGCACGGTGTAACCCAGCTCCTGCTCTCAGGTACTGAACTACTGCTGCTTCTGAAGAAATATTGCCACGCACTCTTCTGCTGCCTTCAACATAAGCATCCAAATGATTTATTAGTGCTGGAAGCAGACGACCTATTATCACTGCTGTCAGATCAACCTGAAAATTGTGAAATAATATGTAACCAAGTGAATATTTTGGTAAACTGCTGTTTCTCTTTATAACTATTGTAAGTTCTATCTAGAAATAAAATTAATTCTAATTTCCATAATTTTTTACACAGTTCAGTTTATAAGCTAAAGGATGCTGGTGTACATTTTATATACACTAATATACTAGCATAATAGTACAATTAAAAGCCTTACTCTGCTAATGGGCAAGGTTGGCAAGAGTGGTGTTTTAATGGTCCTGGTAAAACCTTAGTCAAACTGAGATGCCACTACAGGTATTCAATTATAAATAAGTTAATTTGTTACTGGGTAGTCTTCATCACACAGCACATATACAGAGGACCCCCGAGTTTCATTATTAATGCTTTGACTGTTTTGGTCGTATATATACATCTTACGAGCCAGTGTTTCAGACGTATATATACTCAATAATTCTAGCGGCTTCAAATCAAGCGGAAGAAAGCTGGTAGGCCCACATATGAGAGAATGGGTCTGTGTGGTCAGTGTGCACCACATAAAAAAAATCCTGCAGCACACAGTGCGTAATGAGAAAAAAAAACTGATCGTTTTTTTGGAATAAAACGCAGACTTTGAGGTGTATTTTTGTATAGTATTTATCGATGTATTTGCGTTTTCTTGGTCTTAGGTGATAAAATGGAAAACATATTACAGAAATAGAGATGATTTTCATTACTTTGACGATGAAAACGTCCTTGAAACTGAGCTCAAAGTAGCAGAAATGTTCGATTTTTACCAATGTTCAGGAGTAAACAAATCACACCACACGTACAATACACGTCAACTGGGGAGTCTAATATTCTTTCTCTAGTGCACTGATATTATTTATACCATTTTTACAATAATGCAGTAGTCTGCATAACAGTAAATTTTGTATTTTTTTGTATGAATAAAAAATCAAAATAGAAAGCAATAATAATATAAGAGGGGCCTAGAGATGTGACTAATGAACAGAGGATATGTTATTTTAGTGCCAAAAATGTCTACCTTGTTTATTCTAGACCCTATTTTGAAATATGCATCTTTTTTAGTTTGCGTGAAATTGGCCAAATTGCCAATTTCTGACCACAATATAGGGTAGTCCAAATTGGTAAATGGGAGGTTTCTTGTACTCAGCTGATAGATAAAATGGAGTTCTAAAGAAATAGCTACGAGTTTGGTCAACTGGAACAACGGAATTGGCTGAAAATAGGGCTCAAAGTCGGCGAAATCGCCAATACGCATATGTCGCCGAGACCGATAACTTCGCGGGAGGGAGCGTAATTCCATGAGTTTTCGACCAAATTTCAGAAAGGGGCCTGAAACAAAGGGTTAATCCATTCCAGAGAGTCTGCTGAATGGCAAAATTCACGACTGGCAAAACCATTTTCCTCATAAGAAATAATGGAAATCCAATTAATGCATTTCAGACACCCAAAAGTATTAACAAAAATTATTTCTTTTAAAAATTAAATATAAATTTACATACAGAAAACAATGACAAATAAATATAAAGCACTAATAAAATAGATAAATGAACAAATAACATCACACTTACCTTTATTGAAGACTCTAGTTGGTGTAGGAGGTAGGTAGGAGACAAGAGGGAGGCTAGTTTATTATGCTTCAATATGACGCTAATATCATCTTTACTGCTTATTTATCTATCACACTTCATTTAATATGACATAATAAACAATATCAATAACATAGAAACATGATATATACTAGAATTAATAAAATATGTCATAATGTAAGTGAGGAGTAAGTGGTGGAGGTGTTGTTGTTGGGTTTATAAGGGCCACTAAAAGGAGCTGTACATATTAGTGGTAGTGGAGGCAGCAGCAGAAGCCACCACCACTGTTCACACTGAAACAATGTATGTAATTTATAAATAAGAATTTTTTTTTCTTAACAAGTCGGCTGTCTCCCACCGAGGCAGAGTGACCCAAAATGAAAGAAAATACGCAAAAAGAAAATACTTTCATCATCTTTCAACACTTTCACCTCACTCACACAAACACTATTTTTGCTGAGGTGCTCAGAATACAACAGTACAGAAGCATATACGTATACAGATACACAACATATCCCTCCAAACTGCCAATATCTCAAACCCCTCCTTTAAAGTGCAGGCATTGTACTTCCCATTTCCAGGACTCAAGTCCGGCTACAAAAATAACTGGTTTCCCTGAATCCCTTCACTAAATATTACCCAGCTCACACTCCAACAGCTCATCAGGTCCCAAATACCATTTGTCTCCATTCACTCCTATCTAACAAGCTCATGCACGCTTGCTGGAAGTCCAAGCCCCTCACCCACAAAACCTCCTTTACTCCCTCCCTCCAACCTTTTTGACGACGACCCCTACCCCGCCTTCCTTCCCCTACAGATTTATACGTTCTCCATGTCATTCTACTTTGATCCATTCTCTCTAAATGACCAAACCACCTCAACAACCCCTCTTCAGCCCTCTAATACTTTTATTAACTCCACACCTTCTCCTAATTTCCACACTCTGAATTTTCTGCATAATATTTACACCACACACTGCCCGTAGACAGGACATCTCTACTGCCTCCAACCGCCTCCTCATTGCAGCATTTACAACCCAAGCTTCACTCCCATGTAAAAGTGTTGGCACTACTATACTTTCATACATTCCCTTCTTTGCCTCCATAGATAATGTTTTTTTGTCTCCACATATACCTCAATGCACCACTCCTTTTTTCCTTCATCAATTCTATGATTAACCTCATCCTTCATAAATCCATTTGCTGACACATCAACTCCCAGATATCTGAAAACATTCAGCGGATGGGTCTATGAAGGATGAGGTGAATCATAGAATTGATGAGGGGAAAAGGGTGAGTGGTGCACTTAGGAGTCTGTGGAGACAAAGAACTTTGTCCTTGGAGGCAAAGAGGGGAATGTATGAGAGTATAGTTTTACCAACACTCTTATATGGGTGTGAAGCATGGGTGATGAATGTTGCAGCGAGGAGAAGGCTGGAGGCAGTGGAGATGTCATGTCTGAGGGCAATGTGTGGTGTGAATATAATGCAGAGAATTCGTAGTTTGGAAGTTAGGAGGAGGTGCAGGATTACCAAAACTGTTGTCCAGAGGGCTGAGGAAGGGTTGTTGAGGTGGTTCGGACATGTAGAGAGAATGGAGCGAAACAGAATGACTTCAAGAGTGTATCAGTCTGTAGTGGAAGGAAGGCGGGGTAGGGGTCGGCCTAGGAAAGGTTGGAGGGAGGGGGTAAAGGAGGTTTTGTGTGCGAGGGGCTTGGACTTCCAGCAGGCGTGCGTGAGCGTGTTTGATAGGAGTGAATGGAGACGAATGGTTTTTAATACTTGACGTGCTGTTGGAGTGTGAGCAAAGTAACATTTATGAAGGGGTTCAGGGAAACCGGCAGGCCGGACTTGAGTCCTGGAGATGGGAAGTACAGTGCCTGCACTCTGAAGGAGGGGTGTTAATGTTGCAGTTTAAAAACTGTAGTGTAAAGCACCCTTCTGGCAAGACAGTGATGGAGTGAATGATGGTGAAAGTTTTTCTTTTTCGGGCCACCCTGCCTTGGTGGGAATCGGCCAGTGTGATAATAAAAAATAAAAAAAAAATTCACTTCTTCTATACTCCTCATCCCCAATTTGATACCAATTTTTCTTTATCTAAATCATTTGATACCCTCATCACCTTACTCTTTTCCATGCTCACTTTCAACTTTCTACCTTTACACACACTCCCAAACTCGTCCACTAACCTTTGCAATTTTTCTTTAGAATCTCCCATAAGCACAGTATTAGCAAAAAGTAACTGTGTCACTTCCCATTTTGTATTTGATTCCCCATAATTTAATCCCACCCCTCTCCCGAACACCCTAGCATTTACTTCTTTTACAACCCCATCTATAAATATATTAAATAACCATGGTGACATTACACATCTCTGTCTAAGACCTACTTTTACCGGGAAGTAGCCTCCCTCTCTTATAAACACCCTAACCTGAGCCTCACTATCCTCATAAAAACTCTTTACAGCATTTAATAACTTACCACCTATTAGATATACTTGCAACATCTGCCACATTGCTCCCATATCCACTCTATCATATGCCTTTTCTAAATCCATAAATGCAATAAAAATTCCCTACCTTTATCTAAACACTGTTCACATATATGCTTCAATGTAAACACTTGATCTACACATCCCCTACCCACTCTAAAACCTCCTTGCTCATCTGCAATCCTACATTCTGTCTTACCTTTAATTCTTTCAATAATAACCTTACTGTACACTTTTCCTGGTATACTCAGTAACCTTATTCCTCTATAATTTTTACAATCTCTTTTGTCCCCCTTCCCTTTATATAAAGGGACTATACATGCTCTCCGCCAATCCCTAGGTACCTTCCCCTCTTTCATACATTTATTAAACAAAAATACCAACTACTCCGACACTATATCCCCCCCCCCTACTTTTTACATTTCTGTCATGATCCCATCAGTTCCAGCTGCTTTACCCCCTTTCATTCTACGTAATGCCTCAAGCACCTCCCCCACACACATCCTGCTGTTCTTCACTCCTAAAAGATGGTATACCTCCCTGGCCAGTGCATGAAATTACTGCCTCCCTTTCTTCATTGAGATTTAAAAGTTCCTCAAAATATTCTCGCCATCTACCTAATACAGTGGACCCCCGGTTAACGATTTTAATCCGTGCAAGAGGGCTCATCGTTATGCGAAATAATCGTTATGCGAATGAATTTTCCCCATAAGAAATAATGGAAATAAAATTAATCCGTGCAAGACGCCCAAAAGTATGAAAAAAATTTTTTTTTACCACATGAAATGTTAATTTTAATACACACAAACTGAAAAAGGCATGCACAATTAAATGACACTTACTTTTATTGAAGATCTGGTGATGATTGATGGGATGGGAGGAGGGGAGAGCATTATCTTCTTACTGTTTAGAAGGGGAATCCCCTTCCATTAGGACTTGAGGTAGCAAGTCCTTTTCTGGGGATACCTCCATCTCCCCATCTACTAACTCCCCTACTCTGTTTCTAACTGACAAATCCATTCGTTCCCTAGGCTTTCTTAACTTGTTTAACTCACTACAAAAATTTTTCTTATTTTCATTAAAATTTTTTGACAGTGCCTCTCCCACTCTATCATCTGCTCTCCTTTTGCACTCTGTCACCACTCTCTTCACCTCTCCATATACTCTACTCCTCTTATAACATCTCTTATAAAAACTTCTCATAAGCTACCTTTTTCTCTTTTATCACACCCTGTACTTCATCATTCCACCAATCACTCCTCTTTCCTCCTGCACCCACCCTCCCATAACCACAAACTTCTGCCCCACATTCTGATACTGCATCTTTAAAACTATTCCAACCCTCTTCAACCCTCCCACTACTCATACTTGCATCAGCCCACTTTAATTTATAAATAAGAAACATTTACACTTACTTTGGAGGAGATGTTAGTTTAATTAGTTTGATGGAGATGCTGGCAGAGGTTAAGGGTGGTGAAAGATAGTAGGGCAGCATATGTTCAGTGGCCCTATACACCTCCAACAACACTGGAGAGTTACTTTCATATCATTTTTCTATTGCTTAATCGCTTAACTTACTTGCTACACTTTATCGCTGGCTGGCGCTATAGCCTTTATCGATACCTGCTACTTTAGTATCAAACATACTGTAGAATCACTGAATTACTGAAGAAGGCACATTCTCCCCTCTCTCTTCTTCCTCCACTTTTTTATTTTGCTATGAGTTTTTTCTTGAATTCTATTGTGTTTCTTTCCTTCTTTACCAAAGGACTGGCACTCGGAGCTTTCTTTGGGCCCATGGTGGCTTATTTAGCATTTGCAAGCACAAAAAAAAATGGATTATTATGAAATATATCGTATGAACCCATGGGGCAATGGTCACTCACCCACAAATCATGCCACACTAACTCTGAATGTTGTGTGGGAGCCTTTGTGTACGCCTGGCCGCTCCCAGACGCACAGACACGTCCCGTACGATGGGCAAATCACGAACCGCAAGACTATATTTTGATGAAAAAAGTTGCCGAAAGTCGGATTTCACGAAAGTCGCAGCTGCCGAAACACGGGGGTCCACTGTAGTACTGTCATACTGCCCTCTTGTACGAGGTCTTTCCTCCTATCCTCTTTCCTTTCACACTTTCACCCTATACAGTGAAGCCCCAGTTTCTGTCTTTAACCCTTTCAGGGTTTCTGACGTGCTAGTACGGCTTACGCACCAGGGTTTTTGACATACTAGTACGCCTAAATTCTAGCGCCCTCAAATCTAGCGAGAGATTGCTGGTAGGTCTACATATGAAAGAATGGGTCTATGTGGTCAGTGTGCGCAGTATAAAAAAAATCCTGCAGCACACAGTGCGTAATGAGAAAAAAAAAACTGACAGTGTTTCTGGTTTAAAACAGCAACTTTGCACTGTATTTTCTTATGGTATTTATGATGGTATTCTAGTTTTCCTGGTCTCATTTTATAGAATGGAAGACATATTACAGAAATTGAGACGATTTTGATTGGTTTTACAATGAAAAGTACCTTGAAATTGAGATCAAAGTAGCAGAAATCATCGATTTTTGCCAAAGTTCAAAAGTAAACAAATCATGCTAAGCATCCAACTGGCGAGTCTAATATTCTTTCACAAGTGCGCTGATATTATTTATATCATTTCTACACTAATGCAGTAGTCTGCATAACAGTAAATCATCTATATTTTGTGAGAATAAAAATTCAAAATAGAAAGCAAAACAATGTAAGAAGGGCATGAGGATGTGACTAATGAACAGAGGAAATGTTATTTTAGTGCCAGGAAGGTCTTTCTTGTTTATTCTGGACCCTATTTGGAAATTGGCATCTTTTGAAATTTGTGTGAAATTGGCAAAATTGCTAAATTCTGACCAATTTATTGGATAGTTGAAATCGGTAAATGGGTGGTTTCTTGTACTCATTCGATAGAAAAAATGGAGTTCTAGCGAAATAGTTATGATTTTTGTTGACTAGTACACTGGAATTGGCTGAAAATAGGGCTCAAAGTGGGCAAAATTGCCGATACGTAAACATCGTCGAGACAGCTAACTTCGCGAGAGCATAATTCCCTAAGTTTTCCATCAAATTTCATACTTTTGATGTCATTATGATTGGGAAAAGATTCTCTATCTTTTCATAAGAAAAAATTATTTTTTTTTTTTTTAAATTTGTCGACCCTGAGAACAAGTCTGGGAGAGGGCCTGTCAACCCTGAAAGGGTTAATTTGTTCTAGAAAGTCTGACGAAAACCAAATCCAATGAAAACTGAAGCAATATTTCCCATAAGAAATAATGCAAATCCAATTATAATCTGTTCCAGACACCCAAAAATATTAACAAAAAATACATTTTACAGAGGATAACTATAGTTTTACATACAGAAAACAATGAGAAATAAATATAAAGCACTAATGAAATGGACAAATGAACATTTAAATCACTTTTACTTTTATTGAAGACTCTTGTTGGCGTATGGAAGACGGCGAGGAGGGGAGAGGGAGGAGCAGTTATCTCTACCACCATCACTACCACCCTCTACCACCATCACAACCACTACCACCCTCTACCACCATCACTACCACCCTCTACCACCATAACTACCACCCTCTACCACCATCACTACCACCCTCTACCACCATAACTACCACCCTCTACCACCATCACTACCACCCTCTACCACCATAACTACCACCCTCTACCACCATCACTACCACCATAACTACCACCCTCTACCACCATCACTACCACCCTCTACCACCATAACTACCACCCTCTACCACCATCACTACCACCATAACTACCACCCTCTACCACCATCACTACCACCCTCTACCATCACTATCACCCTCTACCACCATCACTATCACCCTCTACCACCATAACTACCACCATCACTACCACCCTCCACCACCATCACTACCACCCTCTACCATCACTACCACCATCACTACCACCCTCTACCATCACTATCACCCTCTACCACCATCACTATCACCCTCTACCACCATAACTACCACCCTCTACCACCATCACTACCACCCTCCACCACCATCACTACCACCCTCTACCACCATCACTACCACCCTCCACCATCACTACCACCCTCCACCACCATCACTACCACCCTCCACCACCATCACTACCACCCTCCACCACCATCACTACCACCCTCTACCACGTGTTTCTCGCCTTCTTTATCAAAGGGCTGGCACTCAGAACTTCCTTTGGCCCCATGGTGGCTTATTTAGCAATCACACTCAATAAACAAGCACAAAAAAAATGGATTATTACGAAATGTTTTGTATGAATGCGCAGGGTAATGTTCACTTGATGAGAAACAAAGCCAGACTGACTCAGAATGCGTGCGTGGAATGCTTTGTGTGGGCAAGGGCAGACGGACACGCTCAGTATGGTGGACGAAAACTAAGGTGAACGAAAACTGGGACATTATTTCGACAAAAAAAGCCGTTGAAAACTGAATTCAATGAAAACCATAGCAAATGAAAACCGAGGTTCCACTGTACAGGTCTCCCTCAACATTCGCATTTTCAACTTTCACGGGCTTCACACATTCGCGAATTCCCAACCGCCAAATTCCCACCTGCCAAATTCCCAGCCGCCAAATCATATTTAAATTTCCCACCACCCGCGAGTCCCTACTACCCTTCTTCCGACCCAAACAACTGGCAGCCAGTTTCCCCACCACTCAGTGTGGTGAGTGTTTTGTTTGTTCATTATTTGCTATTAAACTACAGTATAAATAATGTCAACCCATTCATGACTGAATACTGGAATGGCTATTCAGACAGGTATTGGACAGTGACATCATATGTTTACTCTTGAACACGGCAAAGAATCAAACATTTCTGCTACTGCTAATAATAATAATAATAATAATAATAATAATAATAATACGATAGAATTGAAGGAAATTGTACAAAAATACGAGGGTTGAAGCAGTGGTGGAAGAAGTGGTTGAGGCATCGTCAGTCAGTGTGCCTTTGTTTATGCTGGAGTGTGCATTAGTCTCCACACTTCCAAACATTTCACAATAATTCATTGTGTTTGGTGCTTGTAGATTGAGTGCGACTGGAGTGGTAGAGGCAGTGGTTGAGGCAGTGGTATTTAATAAGATATATGTTGTTAATAATAATACATGTTATTATTAATAACATGTATTATTATTATTATTGTTAATAACATGTTATTAAAAACCACTCCCTCAACCACTGCCCTGCCTCAACCACTGCCTCTACCTATGTCTCTACCACTCCAGTCGCACTCAATCTACAAGCACCAAACACAATGAATTATTGTGAAATGTTTGGAAGTGTGTGGAGACTAATGCTCACTCCAGCATAAACAAAGCCACACTGACGATGCATCAACTACTTCTTCCACCACTGCTTCAACCCTCATATTTTTGTACTATTTCAATTCTATCGTATTAATAATAATAATAATATGATAGAACTGAAGAAGGAAATTGTACAAAAATACGAGGGTTGAAGCAGTGGTGGAGGAAGTGGTTGAGGCATCGTCAGTCACTGTGCCTTTGTTTATGCTGGAGTGAGCATTAGTCTCCATGCTCTTCCAAACATTTCACAATAATTCATTGTGTTTGGTGCTTGTAGATTGAGTGTGACTGCCACATAATTAACCATGGGCCCAAAGAAACTTGCTAGTGCCAGCCCTTTAGTAAAGAAATTGAGAAACATGATAGAACTGAATAAAGAAATTGTACCAAAATACGAGCAGTGCGCCACAGTGGTTGAGGCAGTGGTTGAGGCACTGGTGTAGGCAGTGGTTGAGGCAGTGGTATTTAATAACATACATGTTATTAAACCATAACATGTATGTATTTAGTACAATATTTTATGACATTTTCATGTGTTTTATGATTGTTCATGGTTCAACAAGTTAAGGAAGCAGTATTGTATTATATTAACCTACAATATATTGGGGCACCAAACATTCGCAAGGCTCTTGATCCCCTAACCCTCGCGAATGTTGAGGGAGACCTGTATATAAATTTTCAGACTTATGCTACAAAATTTCAGCTTTTACCCTATAAAATTTCAGCTTTTACCCTTTTACTAGTCCTTGGTAATGAAAATAACCCTCAAAGCTATGAACTAGGTGAAGTAGAGCTTGATCATACAGAACGTGAAAAAGACTTGGGAGTCTTGGTAAGCAGAAATCTAATGCCAAGACAGCAGTGCCTAAGTGTGTGCAACAAGGCTAACAGATTACAGTGGACCCCCGGTTAACGAACTTTTTTCATTCCAGTAGTATGTTCAGGTGCCAGTACTGACCGAATTTTTTCCCATAAGGAATATTGTGAAGTAGATTAGTCCATTTCAGACCCCCAAACATACACGTACAAACGCACTTACATAAATACACTTACATAATTGGTCGCATTTGGAGGTGATCGTTAAGCGGGGGTCTACTGTACTTGGATTTATCTCAAGAAGTATAAGTAACAAAAGTTATTTTACAGCTCTATACATCACTAGTGAGGCCTCATTTAGATTATGCCACTCAGTTTTGGTCTCCTTACTACAGGATGGATATAGACTCATTGGAGAACATACAGAGAAGAATGACTAAAATGATTTACTGTGTAAGGAATCTCCCGTATGAAGATAGGCTTAAAGCCTTAAATCTCCACTTTCTGGAGAGACGAAGAATGAGGGGAGATATCATTGAAGTGTGTAAGTGGAAGACGGGCATAAACAAAGGAGATATTAGCCCTTTCAGGGTTTCCGACGTACTAGTACGGCTTACGCACCAGGGTTGACGTATTAGTACGCCTAAATTCTAGCGCCTTCAAATCTCGTGAGAGAAAGCTGCTAGGCCTACATATGAAAGAATGGATCTATGTGGTCAATGTGCACAGTATAAAAAATAAATCCTGCAACACACAGTGTGTAATGAGAAAAAAAACTGACAGTGTTTTTGGTTTAAAACAGTGACTCTGCACTGTATTTTCTTATGGTATTTATGGTTGTATTCTAGTTTTCCTGGTCTCATTTTATAGAATGGAAGACATATTACAGAAATTGAGATGATTTCGATTGGTTTCACAATGAAAAGTACCTGAAAATTGAGCTCAAATTAGCAGAAATGTTCAATTTTTGCCAAAGGTCAACAGCAAACAAATCATGCCACCCGTCCAATACACATCAACTGGCGAGTCTAATATTCTTTCACAAGTGTGCTGATATTATTTATACCATTTCTACACTAATGCAATAGTCTGCATAATAGTAAATCTTCTATTTTTTTTTTTTGTGAGAATAAAAATTCAAAGTGGAAAGCAAAATAAATGTAAGAGGGGCCTGGGGACGTGACTAATGAATGGAGGAAATGTTATTTTAGTGCCAGGAGTGTCTGTCTTGTTTATTCTGGACCCTATTTGGAAATTGGCATCTTTTGAAATTCATGTGAAATTGGCAAAACTGCTAATTTCTGACCACTTTATTGGATAGTATAAATCGGTAAATGGGTGGTTTCTTGTACTCATTCAATAGAAAAAATGGAGTTCTAGCAAAATAGTTATGATTTCTGTCGGTTAGTACACAGGAATTGGCTGAAAATAGGGCTCAAACTGGGCGAAATTGCCCATGCGTAAACATCGTCGAGACCGCTAACTTCACAAGAGCATAATTCCGTAAGTTTTCCATCAATTTTCATACTTTTGGTGTCATTATGATTGGGAAAAGATCCTCTATCTTTTAATAAGAAAAAATAATTTTTTTTCCCCAAAAAATTTTCGACCCTGAGAACAAGTTTAGGAGAGGGCCTCTCGACCCTGAAAGGGATGATAAAGTACTGAAGGTGTTGAACCAGGTAAGAGCCAGGAATAATGAATTTAAGTTGGATAAATTTAGATTTAGAAAGGGCATAGGTAAGTACTGGTTTTCTAACAGAGTTGTGGATGTATGGAACAATCTTCCTAGTAAGGAGATCGAGGCTAGGACCTTGGGTAGCTTTAAAAAGAGATTGAACAAATATATGAGTGGGAGGGGCTGGGTTTGATTTGTGTCACTGGGTAGGGGAGTAAATTCTTGGATAGCTTTGGGTAGAGGTCATTTTGATAAGGACATGACCTGTATGGGCCAGTAGGCCTTCTACAGTGTTCCTCCATTCTTATGTTCTTATGAAATTTCAGCTTTTAACCTATAAAATTTCAGCATTTAATATACAAAATTTCAGCTTTTACCATATGTGGCATGCAAAGAGTATGTTACAATTCATTCGGCATATGTTCACACTCCCATATACAGTGCTAGTCATGGCATTATGCCGCCCCTCCCCCACACATGTAACAAAACAAAAACATATACCATGAAAGATCATAATATATAGTGGAACCTAGGCTTACGAATGTCCCACCATGCGAATTTTTCAGGATACGAACAGTCATTTGATCGATTTTTTTTGCTTCTGGATACGAATGAAATTTCAGGATGCGAACTTCCCCCTCAAGGGAGGCTCCTTGGTGAGGGGCTCTTGATCAAGGGAATTGGATCTGTGCTCCCTTTCCCAGTTTTTAAACTGCAACATTAACACCCCTCCTTCAATGCAGGCACTGTACTTCCCATCTCCAGGACTCAAGTCCGGCCTGCCGGTTTCCCTGAATCCCTTCATAAATGTTACTTTGCTCACACTCCAACAGCACGTCAAGTATTAAAAACCATTTGTCTCCATTCACTCCTATACGCTCACGCATGCCTGCTGGAAGTCCAAGCCCCTCGCACACAAAACCTCCTTTACCCCCTCCCTCCAACCCTTCCTAGGCCGACCCCTACCCCGCCTTCCTTCCACTACAGACTGATACACTCTTGAAGTCAATCTCTACATGTCCGAACCACCTAATGGACAACATAATCCCGCACCTCCCCCTAATCCAAACTACGAATTCTCTGCATTATATTCACACCACACATTGCCCTCAGACATGACATCTCCACTGCCTCCAGCCTTCTCCTCGCTGCAACATTCATCACCCACGCTAATAATAATAATACACTGCAGCAGGCCTGTTGGCCCATACTAGGCAGGTCCTTCACACTCCATCCCACTAACAGAATATTTGCCCAACCCAATTTTCAATGCTACCCAAGCAATAAGTTTTCATAATTCTATTTACTCATGTGCAAGTCCCACTCACATCCAACCCCTCTCACTCATGCAATTATCCAACACAAATTAAGAACATCAGAACATAAGAAAGGAGGAACACTTCAGCAGGCCTGTTGGCCCATACTAGACAGGTCCTTTACAATGCTTCCCACTAACAAAACATTTGCCCAACCCAATTTTCAATGCTACCCAAGAAATAAATTTTGATGATTCTATTTACTCATTATGCAAGTCTCACTCAAATCCAACCCCTCTCACTCATGTATTTATCTAACCTAAATTTGAAATCACTCCACGTTTTAGCTTCAATAACCCTACTAGGCAGACTGTTCCACTCATCAACTACCCTCTTTCCAAACCAATACATACTTTCCTATATCCTTTTGAAATCTAAACTTCTCTAATTTGAATCCACTATTGTCGGTTCTTTCTTGAAGGGATATCCTCAAAAACCTTATTTATATCCCCTTTGTTAATATCCATCTTCCACTTATAAACTTTGATCATGTCTCCCCTCATTCTTCATCTTACAAGTGAATGTAGTTTAAGAGTCTTTAATCATTCTTCGTACGGAAGATTTCTAATGCTACGTATTAATTTGGTCATTCTACGCTGGATGTTTTCTAGTGAATTTATATCCATTCTGTAAAATGGAGACCAGAACTGAGCTGCGTAATCTAGGTGAGGCCTTACTAATGATGTATAAAGCTGTAAAATAACTGCTGGACTTCTGTTGCTTACACTTCTAGATATAAATCCCAGTAATCTATTTGCTTTGTTACGTACGTTTAGGCACTACTGTCTTGGTTTGAGGTTGCTGTTTACCATAAACCCCAAGTCCTTTTCGCAATCTGTATGGCTAAGTTCTACGTTATTTAACTGATAAGTACAGTACTAGAGTTATGGACACTCCCGAGCTTCAGAACCTTGCATTTACCTACATTGAACTGCATTTGCCACTCTTCTGACCAGGAACTGAGTTTGTCTAAATCCCCCTGAAGTTCCATGACATCTACGTTTGAATCAATTATCCTACCTATCTGTCATCGGTGAATCTGCTCACATAACTAGTAATTCCCTCATCAAGGTCATTGATATAGTATATATTATAAACAACAGGCCCAAGACTGATCCCTGTGTATAAATAAGCCGTAGAGTTAATATTAGCATCATATTGAAGTATTTTGTCACACCTCCTAAGAGCAGGAATTCCAGTAAAACAGATTAATGCCATTTCAATTAATTTAACCCTTAAACTGTCCACATCTATATATATGTTCACATGCAGTGGGCTCCAAACGTAGATCAACGTTTTTTTTCATTCCTTCAAATTTGGTGCGATAGGCCCAAGTCACCTAGACATGAAAGAATGGGTCTGTGCACTCAGTGTATGCACTATGAAAAAATCAGGGACCACTTAGTACCTTGTGGGAGCACCAGTTCAACTGAGCACCAGCTAGAGCAAATAGCATGGCAAACACCAGTGATTCACTGATGTCATGTCATATTAACCCTTTCAGGGTCCAAGGCCAAAATCTGAAGGGGTGCCCCAGTGTCCAAGGAATTTTGAAAAAAAAAAAAAAAAAAAAAAAAAAAAAAAAAAAAAAAAAAAAAAAAAAAAAAAAAAAAAAAAAAAAAAAAAAAAAAATTCTTACAGAATTAAAGATATTTTTGTGAAGGTAATAAAACAAAAAAAAATTCTGATCAGTACTTACCGAGATACAGCGGCGGGAAGTTGACCCAAAATGACCGGGTGGCGGCAACATCAGTGACTTCCGCAAAATCGCATTTTTTTATTTTACGCTTTTTATACTTTTTTCTTTTCTTTCCTAATTTTTTTCTTTTTCTAGTAACATTTGTGGCCTGTGAGACCAGTATAATGTATATTGTATAAGTGTACACTCATTGTATTCAACACAATAACTGCACTAATTTATCATTATATTGCTTACAAGTTTATTGTAAACAAAATGATGAAAATATTAGTGCAGTTATTGTGTTGAATACAACAGTACCATATAGTACCATATGGTACAATGGTGCCATAGGGTGCAATGGTACTATATGGTACAACTGTACCATATGGTATAATGGTACCATATGGTACAATGGCACATGATACAATGGTACCATATGGTAGAATATGATACAATGGCACCATTTGGTACAATGGTACCATATGATACAATGGTACCTTATGGTACCATATGGTGCAATGGTACCATATAGTACACTGTACCATACAGTACAATGATACCATATGGTTCATTGTACCATATGGTACTATATGGTACTGTTGTATTCAACACAATAAACACACTAATATTTTCATCATTATTTTGTTTACAATAGTTGTTTACAACAAAAACATGCAAAAATGTTGTATATTAGTAATGTTCTATTGTATATGTATTTACAAATGTACAGGAACTCGACAAGTTCCTATAGGTGGATGACAAAGCGCTTTGTCTTGGAAACTGCCAAGTCACTAGCTAGCTTGCATCGCCACTCACTCAGTCCTGGCTGGTGTCTAGTGCCACCAACATCTATTGACCATATGGTACACAGTATCATATGTTACAGGGTACCATATGGTACACTGTACTATATGGTATAGGGTACCATGCAGTACAGGAAAACATATGGTGCAGGGTACCATATTGTGCAGGGTACCATATGGCATAGGGTGCCATATGGCACAGGGTACCATATGGTACAGGGTACCATATGGTACAGGGTACCATATGGTACAGGGTACCATATGGTACAGGGTACCATATGGCACAGGGTACCATATGGCACAGGGTACCATACAGTACAGGACACCATATGGTACAGATACAGGAATAACTATGGAAATAAGTCACCCTGACTTTTTTGGGTTATCCTAGGATTTTATACATATGCTACTATGTATAATAATCCATGTAATTGTATTTCTGTACACCTGAATAAACTTACTCAAGCGCATGTGGCATCGTAAGTAAGTTTATTTAGATATACACAAATAAAGTTACATAGAATATCATACTCAGCAGCATATGTTTGGAGAACCTAGGATAACCCAAAAAAGCCAGACTTATTTCCATCTGGGTCCCTGTACTATATGGTACAATGTACCATATGGTATAATGTACAATATGGTACAATGCACCATATGGCACATTGTACCATATGATACCATTGTATGACATGGCACCAATGTACCATATGGTACCATTGAACCATATGGTACAATGGTACCATTTGGTTCAAAACCATTGAATTCCTCTTCAGCTCCACTTCCATCAGTCTTAGAACTTAAAGTTGTGAAGAGGAGAGTCAGAATTCGCCAGGAAAGTGAGTGGGGAGTTAGAGCTTCCTTGCTGCCAGGCATGTTGAACAAAGCTACCTTGGCAGCGTTCCCACAATGCCATGCAGGCGTCCAGATTTTTTCTATAGTGTGCACACTGACCACCCAGACCTATTCTCTCAGATGTAGGCCTACCAGCCTTCTCGTGCTAAATTTGACACCGCTAGGTTTGGACCCTCAACGTAAAGCCGTAGATCTACGGCGCGGACCCTGAAAGGGTTAACACTCACATTTTAAGAGGAAAGTAAAAATAGGTTAGATAAATGCATGAGTGGGTGTGGGTGGGTGTGAATTGGACCTGACTAGCTTGTGCTACTGGGTCAGATGTCGTGCTCCTTCTTTCAGTGGATGTGACCTGACTAAGTGGGTCATTGGTCTAAGCTGGAGGAAGATATGGACCTGCCTTGCATGGGCCAGTAGGCCTGCTGCAGTGCTCCTTCTTTCTTGTGTTCTTATGTATTCGGCTGGCTAGCTCGCTGGCTTGGGCTGTCTCTGTCTGTATCTGTCTATATCTCTATCTGTCTATATCTGTCTACCTATATCTCTATCTGTCTCTATCTCTGTCTCTCACATGTACTCATAAATACAATTATACATAATGTAAATTACCTAGGATAACCCAAAAATTCCATCCAAGGGCTATACAGTGTTTGTAGATATAAGACATAAATAAACATGACACAAATAATAGCAGTGTCACTTGCTCAGCAATCAGGGAGCGGCACATACACCACAAACCAACAGGTTTACTAGCTGCTCCCTGAGACAGACAAGCAGATGGAAAGACACACACACACAGGCAGACAGAAAGACAGATAAGCAGAGCTAGGCAGACAGATAGATGTACAGACAGATAGATGTACAGATAGACAGGCAGATGGACAAATAGACAGGCAGACAGACAGACATACAAAGACATGTTTGTGTGCAAGAGAAAAAACATATAAAGGCAAGGTTCCCTCCCGCAGCGCACATTCATCAAATGTTGCTTATCTGACCCCTGTCGTAACACCATTATTCAAGGAGGTTCATACTCCAGCATGCCTAAACATTGCTGGGACCTATAAATACTTTGTATATATTTCTAGACAATAGTAAATGACCAGGGCAGGTGAAAATGTTCACCTGTCAGTGTGATTGTTACAATTTGAGTACCATTTTAGTACATAATATTAGTGTCAGAACAAAGACTGGCTATGAAATCACAAGAACTATTATAGCTTGTAAATATCAGAACATAAAAATTACATAAATTAAAATTAAAACGCGAAAAAAGGTAAATCGGCAACACTTCTGCAAGTGGCAGGACTTGATGTTGCCGTCGGGCGAGCATCCAGAGCCAACTTCAAGGTCTTATATATCAGTAAGTACTGGTCCTAAAAATTTCTTTTTTTTTTTTTTGGTCTTATACCACACACAAAATTGCCCTCTTCAATTTAAAAACAAAAAAAAAAACGATTTTTTTATTTTTCAAAATATTTGGAGCACCATGCAGGTGAATGTAGATATGCGTTTGGAGAGTTTAATGGTTAAATGATGAAAATTGACTCAACATACGAACAAATCGGGATACGAACGAGGTCACGGAATGGATTAAATTCATAAGCCGAGGTTCCACTGTATATAAACCATACCCCCGGCCGGGATTGAACCCGCGGTCATAGAGTCTCAAAACTCCAGCCCGTCGCGTTAGCCACTAGACCAGCTAGCCACAATAAGATTCATCCAACTAGGTATATTTCTACACCATAGGAAAGTTAGCACAGGCACCTCTGTGACCACAAATGCAAGTTTTTACAGACGAATCTCCAGCTAGCGTGGCCGTGACGAACTCTAGCTCAAGTCCCTTTACCGGGTGAGCGGCGACTGCCGCTCACCCGGTAAACTTTAGTTTACTTGTATTTGAAGGTTTGTTGTTTTTTTTCACTATTTTATTTTTTCACATAACTTATGTGGCCTATGAGACCAAAGTAAGGTGCAATGTACATATATACACTCGTTGTATACAACACAATAAGCACACAAACATAATTATCAATATATTGTTTACAAAACTTGTTTACAAAAACAAACAATACAAAAAATTGTTTATTACTATTGTTCTATAATATATATACCAATATACAGTCACTGAACAAACTCCTAGAAGTTCTGCAGCTTGTGGAACTCTGTGAAACATGGTGTCATACACAGTGGTGTTTTACACTCTTACACATAAAACATGGTGTCATACACAGTGGTGTTTTACACTCCTCACACATAAAACATGGTGTCATACACAGTGGTGTTTTACACTCTCACACATAAAACATGGTGTCATACAC